>NW_024424008.1:62809379-62936177 GCF_017311325.1 Ursus maritimus
CGCCCACCCCGCCCGGGGTCCCGCCCCCACCCAGGTGGCCCCGCCCACCCTGCCCCGGGTCCCGCTCCACCCGGATGCCCCGCCCACCGAGCGCACAGACCGGAGAGCCGGTGTCCCCTAGGCCTGCCCGGTACAACGCAACGCGGAGGCGCAGCAGCCGCAAGCCGCGTCCGGGACACCAGCGTCTGCAGCTCGTCGGGGGCGGTTATGCCCCCGCAGCCACGACAGGGGGTGTCCCGCTCCGCCGGGCCCCGTCTCTCGCACCCGGAGCCCGCCCTCCCCGCGCTCGCTCGGCGATGCGCCCCCGGGCCGGCGCTCTGCTGTCCCTGCGCCAGCAGGGGTCACCGCGGACAGCCTCCCTAGCGGCCCAGGCTGTGCACCGGAGGTCAGCAAGGAAGGTCATTCTCAAGTACCGGGCTCTGCAAACAGGCAGGTGAACGGACCGGTTCGTGGCGTCTTTTACGCACCGAAGCTACTCAGCTGCGTTTGAGACAAACGCCTGCAAATAATTGCATTTTACGTCTCCCGTCTTTTCCTCCCCGTTTCCAACCCAGGCTTACGTAAATCTAAATTACTGTGCGAATTCTGGACCGGCTAGATAAGTTATATTCAACCAAGAGACTTTGACCCTAACCCATCCTCCTCCACACGTTTCTAGCAGAATGAGTCCTGGGTCCTACAGGAATTGCGTGGTATTAGTTTCAATGATCATAGGGGCCTGAGTATGTGTTTCATTTTACAGAAGGAGGAGTTCATGCTGAACTGCATCTGGGACATTCATTCAGTTACAAATGCTTTTTAAATTTTAATTTAAATATTTAAGTGCTGCCTTTTCTTGGGATGATGTTATATGTTTACGTAACAATGCTGTCATTTCTCAAAACGTTTTTTGACCTATTTTAGGTCATGAGAAAAGCATACCCCAAACACCCAAAATTTCGAAGGCAAGATGAACAGACACGCCGCCTTCAAGTTTCTTAAATTCACAATTAGCGTTCTTTCAACATGAGCAGACTAAAATGTCTTTTCTGAAACAAAAAGGAACATGATTAACCTTATTTCACCAGAGGAAACACATGGTGTCCTTTAACACTAATCCCAGATTCCAATGAAAGGTGTCGCGGGAGCAAGGCCTCTAACTGAAGTAACCGTCTCCTTTCGGAAAGGAGTCGTACAAAGCTCACTTTGCCCTAACGACAACAGAGCACGCCAAAGCTTGTCTAATGCTTGAATACACTTACTTGAAAATCACGGCATTTTCAGATACAACATTTGGAACTAAAGTGCTTGCTGTCCATCTGTCTGCTTCCCTAGCGGGCAGCGCAGCGTCCCCAAGAGCCCCACGGTGCTGGGCTGTGGACGCTGCAAAATCGTAGCCCCGACTCAGATCTGCGTCCATAGCCCTCGTTCCCTGCGGTACCTCTGGCTGCACCTTCCGGCTCCCCTCCGTCACAACCAGCTGCTTCTGCTTTCCCGCAGAGAAGAGAGGTGAAGGCATGAGCTGTCTTCTGCCAAAATCTGATACCCATCGCTGCATTTCCTGCGTTGGCTGGAGGCAAACAGAGCTCATGATGCCATTTCACACGATTTTTGACCCCTGTGTGTTATATAATTTTTTTCAATGATTTCAACTTCTCCTCCAGTTTTTGCACAAAGGTTGATAAAATCTCTAAGAGAAACTTTCTACAATCTACAAATAGGATATGGTCTAAAAATACTTAGAATATGAATAGAGAGGTTAGTCTGAAGAATGACCCTTAAGCAACCGGGAGTCGAAAACCCATGTGTAACTTTGGACTCCCCCAGAATTTAACTATTAAAAGCCAACTGCCAACCAGAAGCCTTACCAATAACATAAAGCATCAATTAACACATATTTTGTATGTTACACGTATTGTATATGGTATCCTTACAATAAAGTCAGCTAGAGAAAAGAAAATGTGCTCAAGAATTAGGATTAAGAATCATAAGGAAGAGAAAATACATGTACAGTCCTGTATTTATCAAAACAATCTGCACATACGTGGGCTCAAAGTTCAAACTGCGTTGTTCAAGGGTCAACCATGCTGTTAAAAACTGAACAACGCTAGGAACCGGAAAAAGGCCACTGAGAGAGAGAAGGAGGACTTCTCAGTGTGCCCTAGGGAACCAAAAGGCAGTGTTCGGGAAGAGAGCAGAGCCGGCTGAAGAGACCGTCTTTGGACAGATTTATGGTCCCCTGGCCCACTGCAGACGTGATTGACAAGGAACATGCAGGGAACGCGGGACTCCGGACGGGACTGTGAGCCTCATCCCACCCGAGTGCTCCCTAACTCACTGCTGGGTCTCAGGGGGCTGCCCCTAAGTCGAGCTGGCACCGGGCAGAAGTGCTCAGGTGCACACAGGTGATCTCTACGAACGGCCTACTGTGACATCAAAGGAGCAGCGTGAGATGGCTTTCTTTCTCCAAATGGGCTTTCCTCCGGCTCCTTCTCTCACACTGTCAGGCTCCCTGTCATATCTGGACGCTCCGAGGTGGAAACGCACTGTCGCTTAGGACTCCCCGTGTGGCTGTGGCTGCCAAGCACGGAATCCAACTTCCTGTGCAGAGATGGGACCGTTGTCAGTTCTCCTAAAACAAAACTAAGTGCAGCAAACCCAGGGGGGCTTAGCACATCGTACCAACAAATACCGAGTAAACTTTCCTTAAGGAGTCTGTTTCTATTAGTTTATTTTATAACTCTGCTATTTTCCAAACATTTTAACATATAAGAAATAACCAAAGTTCAGGGGCGCCTGGGTGGCTCAGTCGTTAAGCGTCTGCCTTTGGCTCAGGGCGTGATCCCGGCATTCTGGGATCGAGCCCCTCATCAGGCTCCTCCGCTGGGAGCCTGCTTCTTCCTCTCCCACTCCCCCTGCTTGTGTTCCCTCTCTTGCTGGCTGTCTCTATCTCTGTCAAATAATAAATAAAATCTTTAAAAAAAGAAAAAGAAAAAAGAAATAACCAAAGTTTTGAATTAATCTGTGTAAAATCTCGTACTTGAACATGGGACAGGTTCAGGATATCAGTAAAGCACAAAGATGGAATACAATGTAGTAATTTGATTTTAGGATCTTCGTATCCCCTACTGTGCTACTCTGGACCATAAATAAAATGGAGACTTTAAAATGCCCTTTTTAAATTTTTAAAAACATTTTATTTATTTATTTGAGAGAGAGAGAGAGAGAATGAGAGAATGACTGGGGTGGGGGGGAGAGGGAGAAGCAGACGCCCGCTGAGCAGGGAGCCCAATGCAGGACTTGATCCTGGGACTCTGGAATCATGACCTGAGCCGAAGGCAGACGCTTCACCGACAGAGCCACCCAGGTGCCCTGAAATGCCCTTGTTTAAACGTTGAGGTGATGTTGGGAGCTGAGCTCTTTCTCTGGCTTCCCGCTTCTGCAGAAGTCTCCGTCCGCCGCTGTGGCGGGCGCTGGCACGTGCTTTCCCCGGCTACTCCGGTCTGCAGTGCAGGCGGGCGACCCACGTCTTCCCCAGTCCGTGTCCTGTCCAGCACTCGGGGTCGGAAACCAGTGGTACAAGAATGCAGAAACCATACCCCCTCTGCTGTGGCACAGGCTGGTGGCTCATGTGGCCACCTCCCAGGGCAGCCATGGCCGACACTGCGCGTCCTTGTCCGCAGGGGATGCCAGTGCCGCGAGGGGCAGCTGTGGCTCGGGTGTCCGTGTGACTTCGTGACTCCCAGCTCATTGGTGGCCTCTGTCTCCGTCTCTGGCTCCTGCAGTCTGTGATCCACTCAGTAAATACGTATTTTTAGTCTACTTGTTTCTGTTGCTTACAACAAGCGCCTTGATTCATACAGAAACCAAGGACAGGCAACAGCTTCTTGGGGAATAAGGAGACTCGGGATTCATGATCTGGACGCTGGTGACAGCGTAAGAATCCGTCAGTGTGAAAGCCGGCGCCCCGAGCGCCTGAGCCGCAGAGGCAAGCTGCTCAGCAGAAAAGCATCTCAAGTGCTCATTAGCGGCCTCGCGGCGGAGAAACGCGTGGTGACAGACACGGAACAATACAGAAGCCACGAGGAGCTGACCGATGGGAGGGCTAGTGACTGCTGGAGTCCTCAACTGCTGGCCATGGACCAGCTAAGAACAAAGACCTTCTATGACGGTACTTGTAGGAAAATGCGGGCTAAGGTGCTTGAAGCCAAACTCAAAGTCGGGTCTCACTCATTGCCCAGTTAGTGGAATGCACAGATTCCAAAGTCAGAACACTGGGAACACACGTTGCCAAAGAATTGAAATAGATCTCCGTGTTCTGAGCCTCCCTTGCTGGAGGAAGTCTCCCTGTTCCCTCGTCACGAGCCCGTCTTCCTTGCCTACTTGCAGACCCCACAACAATGCGGCCTGCTTGCAAAAGGAAGCCAGGTCTTCACGAGCCCTCTCCCTGAGCGGCCAGGTACAGTCAAAGTCAGGGGAGACGATTTTGCTAGCTTATATTATATTAGAAAAGAAAACGATGGAATTACGTAGGTGGTATTCTGATGGGGCTCAATTGAGTAGGAAAGAATAAACTTTTAGATTAGACGAAATGATCAACGTGGGTGAGTTACCAGAGATCCTGAAGTCACCGGCTAGATAGGATAGCTGGGAGCCGTTCCAGACCTAGGCTTCATTGTTGCAGCAAGCGCTGGCCCACCAAGGCACTCGCCCAGACCCGCCACACAATGTTTCCAGTAGGTCTGATGATGCAGGAACCACGAACACAGGGGAACCAGGGCATGTATCTGCAGTTGCCTAAGAAATTCCTTTTATGGACATAGGAGGACCCCTGAGTGAGGACCTGGGCTGGCCTTCTTCCAGCCTCAAGCGAGCTGAAAGGCTACTCCCAGGCTTCTCAATTCTGCCGACCCAGTGGACCCACGACTGTGTGAGGGCTGCTGAGACCGCCAAGGTTGGGATACTCCTCTGTGGTTAGCGACAGGGACCCGGAGGGGGTTTGTCTACTCCTACCAGCATGCAGTCTTGATGACCTGCGTATATTCTGAAGGAACTGTCAAACCAAGAGAGAGAAGTCCTGGCTCAGTCCGTGCTGTCGTTCCCACCACTGTGCAGGTGTGGACCACCTCCGCGGTCTGCCCTGGATGGCTCCTGCTCATGGACGCTGACGTGCTAGAGGTCCCTGCGTGCACCATGGGGGAAATAGTTCAAAGACTCGGGGACACAGAACATTGCAGTGAACCTTGAATGGTGAACTGCTCACTCCTCTCCCATCTTTGTCCCTTGAAGAGCTACAAGACACTGTTCCCCAAAACCTTGAGAAATATCGGCAAGGAGAGCACCAGCTCTAACCCTGACCCAGGGTCCTGGGATCGAGTCCCGCGTCAGGCTCCCTGCTCAGCTGGCAGTCACTTCTCCCTCTGCCCCTCCCCCTACTCGCGCTGTCTCTCTCTCAAATAAATGAATGATGGTGCTGGGAAAACTGGACAGCCACATGCAGAAGAATGAAACTGGACACTTCCTTACACCACACACAAAGATAGACTCCAAATGGATGAAAGACCTCAGTGTGAGACCTGAAACCATAAAAATCCTACAAGAAAACACAGGCAGTGATCTCTTTGACACTGGCTATAGCAACACTTTCCTAGATATATGACATTAGGAAAGGGAAACAAAAACTAAGATAAACTATTGAGACTACACCAAAATAAAAAGGTTTTGCACAGCAAAGGAAACAACAATATGAAAAAGCAACCTATAGAAGGGGGAAGATATCTGCAAATGACATATCTGATAAGGCATAAGCATCCAAAATATATGAAGAACTTCTACCACTAAACATCAAAAAACCAAATAATCCAATTTAAAAATGGGCAGAAGACACGAAAAGACATTTTTCCAAAGAAGACATCCAGATGCCAACGGACATGAAAAGATGCTCAACATCACTCATCATCAGGGAATACAGATCAGAACCACATGAGATACCACCTGATACTTGTCAAAATGGCTGAAATCAAAAGGACAAGAAACAACAAATGTTGGAGAGGATATCGAGAAAGGGGATCCCTCTTACACTGTTGGTGGGAATGCAAGTTGGTACAGCCACTCTGGAAAACAGTGTGGAGGTCCCTTAAAAAGTTAAAAATTGAGCTACTCTATGACCCAGCCATTGCACTAGTGGGTATTTACCCCAAAGATACAGACGTAGTGAAGAGAAGGGCCATATGCACCCCAATGTTCATAGCAGCATTGTCCATAATACCTAAATCGTGGAAGGAGCCGAGATACCCTTCAACAGATGACTGGATTAAGAAGATGTGGTCCATATATACAATGGAATATGACTCAGCCATTAGAAAGGATGAGATCTTGCTATTTGCAACAATGTGGATGGAACTAGAGAGGATTATTCTAAGTGAAATAAGTCAGTCAGAGAAAGACAAATACCATGTGATTTCACCCATTCTACCATTCCATATGTGGAATCTAAAAAACAAAAGAAACAGGCAAATGAAGAAACCAACCCAAAACCGCAGACTCTTAAGTACAGAGAACAAACTGACGGTTGCCAGGGGGGAGGTGGATGGCATGAGTGAAATAAAGGGAATTAAGAGGTACAAACTTCCAGTCATAAAATAAATAAGTCTCAGAGATAAAAGTAGGGCACAGGGACTAGTCAATAATACGGTAATAACGTTGCATGGTGACAGATGGTGACTACACTCGTCACGGTGACCACTAACGCATGGAATTGTTGAATCAGTATTTGTGCACCTGAAACTAATAGAACATTGTATACTAATTACATTTCAACTTTTTAAAAAAGAAATCTTTAGTAAAAATGTTTTAAGAAGCCCCCAAGGGATTCTAATGTTCAGTGAGGGTTTAAAACTACTTCCCTACGGACACCTGGGGGGGCCAGTTGGTGAAACATCTACCTTTGGCTAATTGTCATGATCCCAGAGTCCTGGGATCGAGTCCCGCATCAGGCTCCCTGCTCAGCGGAGTCTGCTTGTCCCTCTGCCCTTTTCCAGGCTCATGCTCTGTCACTCTTTCTCTCTCAAATAAATATAATCTTTAAGGGGGAAAAAACCCGACTTCCCTAAACAACGAGCTCTTTGGAAGTTGGGCCCATGTCTGCTCATCTCTGGTATTGAGTCAGTAAACCCGTCAGAATCCTGCCTGGCATGCACCGGGCTCGTGATAGCTGAGCTGCTGTTCGTGGTCGGAGCGGTAGGCGTAGAACTCTCCTCTGGCCGGTACAGCTCCTGACGCGGACGCCTTCCCGCCCAGTGAACTTGCACCAATCCAGCTACACCTGCTGATGACAAAGAGGAGAGAGAGCCAGAGGTTTCGAGGGCCGGGTGCCTCCGCGGACCGTCCACTGCATGCCTGAGTCACCCCAGGGGCTGCTGTGGGCCCACGGAGCCTTCCAAACCGCGAGCATCTTGCTGCACTCCATGTACACAGTTCTAGGAGTTTTGAGAGTAATTCTGGCTCTGTGATTTTTATCGGTGTGGTTAGGGGATAAATTCACGGGAGTCCACGTCTGACTTGGCCAGTTCCGTTCCTGGCTCTGCTGCGTACCAGCTGGAGGCTGCAGAGAGAGAGGCCCCTAGAGTCCCTGGGTCCCGTTCCGTCGGAAACCTGGCCACACCCCCTCTCCTCTCCCTCTGCGACCTGATGGCCTCGACTCCCCAGTCATGATGCAGCGGGCCTGGCCCCCCGGCGACCCTGCCCCACCCAGCAGCGAGAGCCCCAGAGCCTTCCCACAGCCAGGGAGCGCCGGCCCCACCGCCAGCAGCTGAGCGGGTGGTCTTGGAACCCAGGGGGCACGATCCTTTTAGCCCAAAGAGTCTGCACTCTGCTCCCCCAGAGACCATCTCCTGGTTCCACGGGGACCAGAGCACTCTGGGAGTCCAGCTCAGGCTGTGGGTAGGTTGGGTTTTTTTGTTTTTTTAGATAAAAAGGACTATCTGATGTTTCACGTAGCCTGGTCTTTGTCCCGATCGGGGTGTCTCGGCCTGGCAGCTCAGCGACGGCCGCACGGACGCTCCCCCTGCGAGCCCCAATGGGGTGGAGCGCTCCGCAAACACACGGGCGACCCACAGAGACGCCGCAGAAACCAGGTCAGTTCCTGCTGGGGCTGGAATCACAGGATTGCCAACCTTCGCTGGTGACTCACGTGACTGGGAACGAGTCCGGGTAGGACCAGGGATTTTCGTTTGAATCACGTACAGAAACGTGCTAATGGGACTTGACCTGCGTTTAAAAACAGTGAAGAGACAGACCTTTCACTCTATGTGGTGCATTCCGGAGCCTTGCGTGTTAGTTTGGGCTTCTTTGGGTGGTTTTGCTCTGGATTCTAAAGGGGATGTAGACAGTTGTCATTGTGGTTTCCTGGGTGTCACGTGAGCTAAATGGGATCAGACTCCCGAGCTGCCCCTCGTGACAACATGGCATTAACAGAGCCGTGAGCGTCGTCTGGCACCTGCGTTTAGCCAACGCTTTCTGTCAGGGATGCTTCCCTCACACCTCCCCCTGCTCCTCTCACGGCCACAGCCCTGCCCTGTGCCCTGGACGCCAGCAGTTTCCCCACCGGCCCCTGCGCCCCTCACGCAGCCCCGGGCTCCTGGTGGCAGTGCCTCACGCTATCTGCCACACACCCTGTGCGGTCACATCGCACCCCTGCGGCCTGTGTGCAAGGCCTTCCGCCTGGCCTCCCCCGAGCTCCTGTCACGGTGCCCCAGCTACGGGGGCCCACATGCGTGGTTTTTTCAGGGCTGACAGAAGCTCCTCGTCCCTCAAGGCTGCAGAGGATGCGCCGTCCGCCTGCCCCAGCACCAAACCAGCTCCCCTCACCTGTCCTCCCGGTCCTGGTGTGGGTGTCCTGGGAGAGGCTCCCTCCCTGACTAGGGGGTCTCTCCCACACCCTCGCGGCTCCCGGACTCTGTAGGGATCAACAGCGACCACACTCCCGGGGACTGTGACCTCCTGCAGGTCGGCCTCCCCAGTGAGCCGGCGGGCTCCACGAGGCAGGGAGGGCTGTTGTCCTGTCGTTGCCGTGACCCCGCGCCCACCACCTCCTGCCCAGCAGGTGCTGTCCGCACGGACCTAAGGCAGGAGTCGCTTCTACACAGCAGGCTTGCTCTCCCCCTATGACTTCCTTCACCCTCCTTCTGATAGGGCTCAGTCTCCCCCTGCATGGTCCCTCTGAACCGCCCGCCAGCCTCTGCAGGAGTGAAGGGTGTAGGGTGCTGGGAGCCCGCCAGCACCGCCCCCTGGGGTCCTGCTCCCTCTGCGGCCTCTCGACCACCTGCCTGCACCTCGCACCGCTGGCTGCCGCTGGTCTGCACGAGAGCCGGGTCAGTGGAAGCAGCTTGGAGACGCGGGCAAGGGTGGCCTCTGCGCCCACGGCCGTGTGGTTGGCACCAGCTGCCATGTGGCTCGCGGCCCAGCGGCCCACGTCTCTGTCCGTGGCTATGCAGAGGGGCCTGCCTTCGGCACCCAGGGAGGTGCAGCGCGCTCTGCTCTCCTCAGGCCCACGAGGTCCTGTTCTGTGACCCCCCACTGACCTGCTCACGGGCTCCAGCCTCCGAAGAGCCGCTCTTGGTGGCCTCACTGCGAGATCCGGAAGTCTCACAAGCGAGAGATCTGCTCAGACAGCTCCTTCCCCTACATTTTTTTTAAAGATTTTATTTATTTGAGAGAGAGACCGTGAGTAGGAAGGGCAGAGGGAGAAGCAGACTCCACACTGAGCAGGAGCCTGACATGGGGCTCGATCCCAGAACCCGGGATCACGACCTGCGCCGGAGGCAGACGCTTCACCGACGGAGCCCCCAGGCGCCCCTCCTATCTCTGTCTCTGTCTCCGCGTGACGAATGCAATCCGACCCCACAGTCTGATTCTGCTGCTGGGGAGACAGCCGTCGCCCCACCGCCTGGCTTCCATGCACCGGGCGCAAGGACAGACCCCAGCCCCAGGGCAGCGAATCAAAGAGGCCGAGTCCATTGTGAGCGTCTGGGGACATGCACGCAGAGATCTCTAAGGCCCTCTACTCTGTGCCAGCCTTTGGGTAAGTTCAGGCACGACTTACTTCAGATTCGGTTGCACAGCCTGAGCTTTGAAGGGCTCTTTGAAGGCCCCGGTCGCTCACTGGACACGCAGGCTCCCTGGACAGGAGCCATGAGCAGCCCGAGGTGGTACGAGGTCAGTTCTGGGCCCAGAGATGAACGACCTCTCAGCCACCCCAGAACCGGCCCAGAGCGGCGCTCGCCACACAGGGACTGCGGCTGTGCGGTCCTGGCCGCGGTGCCAGAGCCTGGCACGGAGGAGGCGGGCGGCGTTCACCGACTGGATCCGTCCAGCGTCCTGCCCAACGGAAGACCCGCCGTCCCCACACGCTCCTCCCAGCGCCTCTGCTTAGTCGCAGCCCCCGGGCTGTGTCGGCGCCGCGGGCACGGGGCCTGTCACCATCCTCCTGGAGACGACGCTCTCCCGGCTCGCGGTGCCAGCTCCACGCAGCACTTCACCGTCTCCTCTCTCCTGTCCCCCGAGCAACGGGAGCGAGGTGCCGGACCGTCTACCGCGTGCGCAGAATCTCACCTGACGGCGTGTCTGTTGAGCCAAGTGCACAAGCTTCTGAAGAAACGCGCAAGGAGATTTAACTGCTCTCGGGTGCAGTCCCTTCGGGACTGTGTGTGCGTGGACGGCCACGTCCCCCCGGCCGGGGCAGGCGGCAGGGAGGATGAGAACCAAGGAAAGATGGTTTTGAGCCCCAGTGAGCATGACTAGCCTCGGACACAAACACCTCCCGGGTATGGGCTACACCCTCACCTCCTAGTTACCTCATAACTACACTGTGGGATCTGGACCCAGCTCTGAGGCTCACAGTGAAGACAGTAAGAACACCACCTTCCCGAAGGATTCGGTACGATCAAATAAGATAATACGTGGAAATGTTTTGATAAACTGTGGAGAAATGAAATATCGTTACTGAAAATAGCATAGTAGTTGGGGTGCCTGCGGGGCTCTGCCTTCGGCTCAGGCCATGATCCCAGAGTCCTGGGATCGAGACCCATGTCGGGGTCCGCGTTCAGCAGGGAGTCTGCTTCTCCCTCTGCCTCTGCCCCTCCCCCACCCCCCGTGTGCTAATAAATAATAAAATCTTCACAAAAGAACAGCACACTTGTAGAAGAATGGGGGGTGACACGGCGTGTACGCTCAGGACAGCGAGGCAGAGCTTCTCGTACGTACGCAAACATGCGGGTACACCTCCTCGCATCGGAAGGGTTCCGAACGCACCGATCACAACACGACTCTAAAGGAGAGTATACGGAGAGAGACCACAGTTACGTAAACAAACACTGCTTCTGAGGACCGTCAGTTTGCGTACAACCAGAGCACTTGGTTTTGGTCTTCATATCCAGTGTTGGAGATCGTGTAGACGGTAGTGCTTTCACTTCACTCTTCATGGAAAAAGTCTTCAGGTCCCACAGTAAGTGACGGCAGTAGTACATAAACTTGATGAATTTGCTTTTAAAAACTGGCCACATTTACAGACCCCAGCAACGAAACCGTTGGAAATGTCCAGGCTTGAGAGTTCTCGTTAATGACTTTGGAGGACTGACAGGGATTGGCCGGTAGTTAATTTTTAGTCTGAATGAGTGTTACATTTCCTAAACAATATTCCCAATTTGGCCCGGGCCTGCCAGTCTATTTCAGATCAGTGATGCGTCTTTCCGGGACAGTTCTGAGCTGGTTTGTGCCCGGTGGGGCATCAGCAGAATTCTGACGACACAGCACACGGACTCATGCTGTTCTCCTGCAAATCCCACTGCAGAATCCCACAGAAATTCCTTCGGCCTAGAATGCAGAAAGAGCTACACTGTTGTTCATGGTTGGGACTGTCACAGACAACCGAATCTCAAGGCCACATTCTCCTCCACACAGTACCGCTGACATTGCGACTTCCCGGAGCTCAGAAAACACCGGACAAGCGGCTTCCTCAGCACCCGCACGCGTACTTTTGCAGGCTGTGGCTTCCGGCTCCTCAGTGAGCAGGACTCTGTATGTTTCATCAAATCTCAGGTCTTGGTTTGTGGCCACCCTAGTGATCCGAGTCCTGTGCAGATGCGATATTCTGACTTGACCCGCAGCCAACCAGGAGGCCCGCGTGGGGCCCCAGCTGCAGACGCGGCTCTGGTCCTCAGGAAGGAGAGGTGCTTGGCTACCCCTCACTGCCAGCCACGCTGCGCTGGCCCTCAGGAGCTCGTGCAGGCGGTCCTGAGACGTCGCACGGCCTCTTCACTGGATCCTGCCCCCTAACCTGCAGCTCTGAGAAAATACATTTGTTTCAGTTGGTGGGGGCATCATTTCAATCTCGTGTAAACGCCCCGTAGCCTAAGAACGTGAGATGGAACGGCGCAGACGGCCTTTGGAGGGACGGCGATGTGGCCGCTCGTGTCCCACAGTGAACGTTACGCCCAGCAGGACAGTTCTCCATGGACGCTGTGAGGGCCCCAGGAACTCGTTTCATCCTAGAAGACACGTGGGGACATCCACGGGAGAATACCCCAGCTGAGGTGTGTCCTCTCCCTGAGAACTCAGTCCACGGCCGGCCGAGCATGGTAAGGGTATCCTTGCAGTTCAGATCCTGTTCTGTTTCTTGAAGAGGCTCCTTTGCTAAGATCCAAGCCCTGTCCACTCACTCACTCACCGTGAGTATGAACTCAGATCTATTTCACAAAGTCACAGTAACTGGTTTAAAAAAAACAAACAATTATTAACAGCTTTCCCCTTTTTGGCAAAACCGTTCCAAGCACCAGATTGGCTGTTCAGGGATTTTGCAAAGTTGGCTCTTCACTCAGGTGTCCCCAAATACTGCTTTGAATAGCACACAGATACTGATTTTCTTTCCTCCCATTTCTTTCTTTGGTTTTCCTGTTGCCGTTTTTTAAACTTCTGACAGGGTCCTAGCAGCTTGGATGTCAGGTCTCCTGGTTCAGAAGTCTGTTTTCTGTTAAAATATGGCAGATTTTAAAATTCAGAATATCTTCTCAATCCCATCTTGCTTTTGCTCATGCCTCGATCCTGCACCTGTGTCCCTAGTGACAGGACGAAGCCTGCCAGTTCAGGGCCATGTTTACATGCAGGGAGGCACTGACTTCACATCGAGTTTTCCTTTATAGCCAGAGAACATGGCAAAAACATTCTATGTGTGATTTGGAAAAACTGCAATACTAGATGTCACGGAATTGTTTGATCACTCATTCGGTAATTACATTTTTCATCAAAAAAGACAGTTTATCAAGTTTCTTGTGACTGGTGAAACCGAGCGAGCCCGTGCCGACTTCTGAAGGGGGACAGGGACGGGACGTGGTTGACATCGGCAGCACCAGTGTGCGTGGAGCCCCGCGGCCCACAGGTTTACCCAGAAGTCAAGCCAGATCTCCCAAGTGAACAGAAGCCTAGTGTGACTTGTAGCTGCCAGGACGAGGGCCAGCCGGTTGCTCACGCAGAAGACAAGAAGACATGACGGGGTCCAGGGGGCAAGTGGGGGACACTCTTCTTTTGCAACGCCAGCTGACATGAGGGCAGCCGGGGGCACGACGCAGAGCTCACAGTCTACTGGCCTCTCCCCCAGTCACCATGTGGCTTTACCCGTCCCCGTCTTTCTCTGTCTCCAAAAAACCGTATTTCTGTTTACCCCAGCTAAGCAATTCATGTATTCATTAATGGAGCTATTTTACTTATTTTGGGTCTTTCAAAAAAAAAAAAAAGAACACTACTCTGTATCAGGTTCTAAGTAAGACTACTAATACTTCCCAAATATTGAGAAAGCACACCCTGTTCTCTCTAGAGGGTGTGCTCCCCGCATCCAAGCTAATCACACTCCTGTGCGGTGCTGCTGACTCACGGCAGCTGAGCCGGTTGTGCACAGGTCGTACTTACAGGTCGACCCTCGGCATCAGGAGGACGGGAGCCGCCCCACAGCACGCACACTGCCTCTCAGCACAACGGCCTCGTGGCACAGGCCTGCGGACAGAGGGTACGGCTCTGAGCCGACACGGACAACCACTGCATTCCGGATGAGGGACAGGACACATGTCAAGGGCCACAAAATGAGTGTTTTCTATCGTAAAGAAATCATACATGACGAAAGAGGAAGTTTTCAGATTTCCCTCGATAAAACTGACGTGTGTCAATGAGTGAGGATACCACACACACAAGCACACAAATAAACCATCGTCAAAGACAATCAGATCAAAAAAAAAAAAAAGACAATCAGATCTACTTCTTACTCGAAGTTCAGGACCTACCACCTAAATCTGTGAATGTTTTTATTCATAAAACAGTAACTATTTCACCAATGTAAAGGATATCGTACTTCCAAAGTCCCAAATGCCAAAACCAACCTTCAGCTTAAACCTGCGTACCAGTTACGATGATAACCACCTATCCTTTCCTTCTCATTGTACTTGTTCCACCGGAAGACCGCGAAGAAGCCAAAAAAGTCTTAAATATATTGATCGTTAACACCAACAAAGAAGAGTTTAAAGAAAGAATATATTTGAGCCACATAAACAAACACAAAGGTATTACATAAGAGAAAATAATGTAACATTTTATGTAAGTACCTAACATATGAGCATGCTCTTACATCTAGAACAAAAAATAAAAAGGTAATATGGGTACTATATATATATATATTTGACAAGTGTGCATTAAAGAGTTCTCTATTATAAAACATTTAAATTGTGGAGGATACTTTTCATGACACAGAAAACAACTGTTAATATAGGCACACCCACAATTCTTATAAAAATATGCTTGCTGAAGATAAAATTCATCTGAGCACTCATCTCTCAGATGTGCCAAAACTATGAAGTTATTAATCACGGGATACGACCTCCCACTTTTGTCCTGTGAGTTTCAACACTGACTGGTACGAGTTATGAGTTACAATTAATTACAGTTATTTCTCAGTGTTTCTGTCAAGCTCCCTACAGGATGCATCTATTTAACATGAATACTTAAAACAACAATATAATTTGTATATAAAAGTCACTTAATGTTCTTTTTTTCCTTTTCGAAAAAAGGCACTATATTTAGAAAAGAGTTATGACCACAAGTAGTGCTTTGGAAAATCTGAAACTCCCAATCAGTGTGCTCCAACAATGTGAGCGTATCTAAGCCCTAACTGAAAAGAACACAAAATGTAAAAAGCTGATAAATTTAAAGATTATAAAATTGGTTTATTGTGAAAGCAATTCAAGAATACCCAGTTAAAATCTTACCCCGATGCTACCCAATAAAACCGAGAAGGCATTCAACACTTTAACATTAGGAACAAGGACAAAGAACAGGACAGACCACATCAAGGCTGTGATTCAAAGTCAGAAAGAGGAAGGACTGCTCGGTGTCCTTCAGGTGAGCACAGAGGGCACGGTCGGGTACCCCGTGCCACTATGACACTGTGGGGTGACTGGGCAAACTGGAGTCCGGGGGACATGAAGAACTCTATATTCCTGTTTCATGGGTGAACTCGAGTAGCTGAACTTTTAGGAACAGCTGCCTTTAGTGACAGCGGGGTGCACAACAAGTCTTGGGGGGAGCTTATCGAGTTCTCCATCACGGTCCCACTACGCTCCCAAGACCCCTCCCGCGTCCCCCCACCCCTGGTCTGAAGGTCCTCTGCCGCTGTTCAAGATGCGCACTGGGCCTGCGGCCACCGGCACACCGTAAGCCTCGCAGCCCTGCTCCGCAGCACGCGGCAGCAGACGGCACCCGTCACCCGCACGTTCAGCGTTCTAGGGAGAACTCCACGACTGCTCGTCGACAAGACCAACGAATCTGCACAGTGGCTGTTTCCCCTCAGACCCACTTCAAGATCTACTTTGCTGTTTTCTTAATAAAAAGGCTTAGAGTCAATAATTATGCACGATCGACCTAGGAATCATTATATACAGCACAGTGATTGCATTTTCTGAGCACTGAGTACTTAATGTAAAACCTGTCGCTCCCAACTTCTGAGTCCTCTCAACGGAAGGGTCAGAACTCGGCTTAGATTCTGTAATAAAACCAGAAACCCATCTCCCCAGGCTGAGGCTTTCCATAGCAGTTTCAGCCCTTGAGAATAAGAGTTAGTCTAGAGCTACTGAGAGACCCTTCTGCACAGAGGTGGCGGCCGCCGCCACTCTAACTCACGACCAGCCATGACCTTCACAGCTTAGACTGACACAGTTGATTCATGCTCATTTTGTTCCTTTAAAAAATACTCTTTGGAGACCATTATTATTATTCCTGTAAGACACATACTCTAGTTATAGCTCTTCCTGTAAAAATAAAAGTATAATCATGATTATCTCTATTTCTTTGCTAAATTCAACTACCGATATATATTTATTAATCCGATCACTTTACCAGCTATCTCACGACCTCGGCAGCACCCTATACACTGTCCAGGGTCAATTCTCAGCACAGAGAAGCAGGAGCAAGTCTCTCTTCAGTAAGAACATGCTTGTAGGCAATATTTCAATGTAGTCTTTAATGTGTTTGTTACAAGTGGGAACTAAAGGACTAGAATTTACTTCCAAAACTAGGGCAAAGGTACATTTCCAAACCTCAAGGAAGGTAAACCACCACGTAAAGCTTACTTCTGTCATGTACATTATGACCCTACTTAGTGATTTCCCATCGAGGCTAAACATTAGTCCAAAGGAGTGTCAAGGGGAAAATCAGGCCTTATCTTGTTTGCTCCTTTCAAATTCATCAGATAATACCGTGTGCCCAGAGAGCGCACAGTCCTCCTCTAGACACTCTCCTGACAACAGCCCTTTCTACAACACTGAACTACCTCTCGTGTCTGCAGACTGCCCCAACCAGATTTCAACTACCTGTGAGATAGACAGTACGAGCCACGTATTCTAAATGCATACATTCAAAACTACCATCTTAAAATAAATTGGAAAGTAGGGAAACCTTAAAAAAAAAAAGATACATTCTGCTATCACACTATTATAAACATTATAAGTGTGTGTGTGGGTATATATATAGAGAGAGAGCAGATAATCAAGATTTAAATAAGATGGTAAAAAATCAGGAAATGTAGATTTTACCAAAGGAACTACAGTAACCACCCCAAGCTACAACTATAAACAGAGTCACTACTATGGCAATCTGTCTAGGTTCTGGAAAAAAAACTAAAACAAAAAAACACAACCCAACCAATCAAAACAAAAAAAGAAAACAAAAACAAACCCACAACAAAACCCATCAAAACCTATACTAGAGTATGTGGCAGTAATTAATATATTTCTATGGAAACTGTCTCATGCCTTATAAGCCCCTAAAATAAAATCAAGGTCACTACGTGACTCACGATAGCACTAGGAGGGAAAACACCGGAAGTAAAACAGTCTTCAGCCTTGGTCGTAGCTAGACATCAAATCAGCATGAAGTACTGGACATCGACACGACATTTTTGGCTTGGCAGACCAGTGAGGCGTGCTTTCCACTGGCTGACAACTGCCTGCACTGCGTAAATGCCGTGATATGGAGCGTGTGACTTCCGAGTCTGAGAATGCAGTGAAAACCATCGGTGAACATCTGACCGGGCAAAAGGAATGGCATCCATCCTCCAAACAGGCTCACTTCCCCCAGCCCCCAAAACAAACAGTAGTTATAATAGCAAAAGAAACAAAAAAAGGTTTTTTTTGATTCTTTAGAGCCAACTATGAAAGAGGTCAGCAATATATAAACAGCAGCAACGGACAAGAGAAAGAGATATCGTGGATGAAAGCATCTTGCGAGACGTCTACTCATCTTTTTCGGTATCAAGCCAGAAGACTGCGACTGGCTTACTTGGAAATTTCGAGCGTACGTGGGTTGTCTCCTTAGATCCTTCACAGATTTGGAATTCAGTCTACCTGAGGGCTCTACAGCCACGTAAGAAAGCTTTCTTTATCGAGCTTGGTGGCAGCCAGCACGGACTCCATGTCATTGAGGATGTCAGAGCTCAGGGCCTCCTGCAGACTCGGCATCAACTCCTCCCCTTCGATGTTCATCCCGTCTCCCTCCAGCGTGCCAAGGTCCACGTTTGTCCCCGGAATGGCTTCTAGGTAGTCTGGGAAACGGTTCTGCTGGGAGGGCAGGGTGCTTTGGTTGATAGTGTCACCTAGTTGAGGCAGAGACAGAGAATAAGGTCGTTTTTGAAAAGCTACCAGCGGAGCTCTATCACGCAAGCATTCGGAAATGCACAGAGAAGGAGACACACTCCCTACTGACCTCCTGGCCAACGCCCAGGATTTATTTAAGGCTAAACAATGCGTAGAAAACAAAATAATGCCAAATCTACTTCTGCTTCAACATTTGTTCAGGTACCGAAGCAACAGCTCGATTACTTATAACGATGTGGTTGGCACAAAAGGGGATCGTGAGAGAAATAAAAATCCCTCGAAACATTATCTCCAGCAAGGAGAGCAAGGAGGCACACAAGAGCATCACCGCTGCCCCCCAGATACACACCACTGTCGTGAAAGCACATACAAACACTGGCACGCGCCCCTCTTCCCCTGAAGTGCGCTGTGGGCACACTAGCAGGAAGACACTGGGTGCACACTGCAGTCCACTCTTGCAGAGTCCCATTCCCAACTACAAAACAAGCCTCCCTGACGTCCGCGGCTAGCTAAATCTTCTCGCTTTCCTCCTATGGTCCCCAACGTACCCGCCATGACACCGTTTCTGAACATGACAGCTCCACGTTCCTTAGAGCTTCAACAGACACAAACCAGTAAGAGCCACAGGGGTTTGGAGAACAGAGCAATGTGGGGAAAGGAGTAAGGACAGCATGATGGAAAAGACCTGGGTGTGTAGGGTGAGTGAAGATTTAGGGGAGTGAAGAGGAGGAGCTGGTGAGCACTCGGGAAAGCATCAAAGCCATGCGCTGAAGGAGCACAGGCAGAAAAGCCGTGCCAAACACTCTGCGAAGCCATCGGCCAGAGAGCTGGCCAGCGGGAGAGCTGATCCATGCCTGGAGCGTGGGGCAATCAGGGGTCAGCAGACGAGCCCCAGGAGCCGGCTTCCTGACCCCCTGTTCTCCTGCGCCCCCAACACCTACCCTGGACCAGAAACCCTCAGGGGAGAGGAGTGAGGACACCGAATCCACATAGGTCCATGGCAACACACTTCTGGAGAAGGCCCTCACTGCCCTGCCAGCCAGCTCAGGATCAGGACCCTAAGCGCTGGAAGAAGTCAGGTCATCAGTTCTGTTCAAACAGAGCGACGCCGTCCATGCTTAGAAACTGGGACATTTTAATTGCAAACTGCCACAGAGAAACAGAGCAGGCCCGATCAGAGCGAGGTTTATGGGGTCATGACTGGTTTTCTTCCCAATAACCTTTGCTCCCAGACCCGGCGACAACAGCCGTGTCCCTGAGGCCAGCAGAGGACGCCCACCTGTGTCCATCTCGTCGACACTGTTCAAGAAGTCGTCCGGGGTCCGCGGGACGCTGTAGCTGCTCATGCTCAGCCCGCTGTCCGTGCTCTCGTCCCGCGAGTGGTAGGTGCCGCTGCAAAACAGGGGCGTCAGACACCGACACTTCCAACGACTCCAGGGTCAGCACGAACCCTTCAAAGCGCGGAACGAGCACCCACCCCTTCGCTGGGGCTCAGACAAGGCCCTTGGTGGGCAGAGGCAGGCGGCCTGAAGGGGCCCCAATCTCTCCTACCAGGCTGGGTCTGGTGGCAAGAAAGGAAAAAAAGACAGGCGCGCAGCTTTCCTAGCGGGAAGGAAGTTCTCTGTGCGGGTGTTCTCTCTGTAATACCATTTGAGGCTGGGGATCTGCCTGGCCCACGTATTTCGAGGTCTGCATTTCCCCAGCGGTACCGCACAGGCACACGCAGGAACACAGGCGCCGGGAGACTCAGGCAGAGAGTTCAGGCCAAGGAAAAATCAACCCAAATCAAAGAACCAGGAGTCCTTTCTGGGCTGGACCCAAAGGGAGGCGTCACTGTCCGTGAGATAAGAAGCCCCCTGGGAAGCCTGGGCTCCTCACTCAAGCAGCCCGTGGTGATCTCAGGGTCGTGAGGTCAAGCCTCCCGACAGCTCCGCGCTCTTCAGGGAGTCTGTTTGACATTCTCTCCCTCTGTCCCAACTCGCACATGCGTGCTCTCTAAAATAAAAAAAAACAAGTAAAAAAAAAAGGGGGGTGGAGGAAAAACATCTCTCCTTCCTTTCCTTGGGACGGCTCCTTACTTCTTCTGTTTAGGGGAAAAAAGAAACCCCAAACACCTCAGCATGAGGAGAGTCCTTAGAACTCCAGTTAAAGGAGAGAGACTTAAACAGGCACACACCTTCAGTAAAAACAGAAAACTACGAGCAAAGATGGATTTTAACTTTCGGCTAAATGAAGTCCCACCCACGCGTGGTAAGAACCCTCCTGCACACACAGAAACTTCCGAGCCAGCAGCGCGCACACACCACCTGGCACGGACTGGGAACTTCGGGGTTCTGCGAATTCTAGAAATCTGACAGCAAAGTGCAGTAAAGGGAACGGGTATTCTTGACGCTCTCTGACCCTGACATGAACGTTGTTAGGTGTCCTCCAAGCTCGGACACATAAGCAGCTGTTTAGCTCACACAAAGTTAAATAAAAAACAGCTAACTAGTAGAAACAAGCTCTGTCAGTTGCTCAAAGTTGAAAACTCAATCCCCCATCCCAAACTTCTTCTCTTCACACTCCCCCAAAAGAGTGGCTCTAACCTCCCTGCTCCCACCGCTACACTGAGCCCCTGCGTGACTCCACCCGTCCCCCCACCGCTACACTGAGCCCCTGCGTGACTCCAACCGTCCCCCCCACCTCTACACTGAGCCCCTGCATGACTCCACCCATCCCCCCTCACCGCTACACTGAGCCCCTGCGTGACTCCATCCGTCCCCCCTCACCACTACACTGAGCCTCTGCGTAACTCCATCCGTCCCCCCACCTCACCGCTACACTGGAGCCCCTGCATGACTCTCAAGCTTCTGACAGATGAGTCAGAAGCCTCACGAAGACCCAAGAAAACATCTATGTGCCTCTAAGGCCATTTTACCCAACAGTGCTGCTTTGGAGAAGGCCTCAGGATGTGGCTGGTTTTTACCGTGTCCCAAGCCCTGAGCTGGACAACGGCCTGGTCACCACTCCACTCCTGCGCGAAGCAGCTGAGCTCACATCGTCATGTGGAGCTCTGTCCACGCCATGGGACAAGCATGGGGGCCACTTCCTTGCTCACGGCTGCAGCCCACTCATCCCACAAGCAGGTGGGACAGGCAAGAGCCCAGGCTCAGGGGACAGAGAGGCAACGACAAGGTTTCTGAGAGACGCATACCGTCGAGGAGAGAGAGGAACACGTACACTAATGAATCACACTCAAGCACTACGTGAGCAAAGCTTACTCTGAGAACCAAGAGGGGGAGCCTGGAAAAGGTTCTCGGAGGGGGACACAGGACCTGGCCGTGAAGGATCTCGGGGTAAAGGGGAAGACAGGGGGACGCTGCAGCAGGGCTGAAAGCTTGGTGGCAAGTGGAGGTAACGGGTGTGTGGAGCCCAAGGGATGTGTATGAATCCAGGAGACAGCAGGGAAACCGTCGAGAGTTTCTGAAGCGTTCCAGGCAGATAAGTGTTTCAGAAACGGGGGGACGACACAGAGTGGACAGAGAGAAGGTTCTGCCCTCATACTGATAACACTGATGATCTCACACCCCATGATCTTTACCAGGAAACACAATCTCCAACGACAGCCCAGCGCGAGGGGGCCTGTTTCTCCCTGTGCCCCTCCCCCTGCTTGTGAGCGTACGCACTCTCTCTTGCTGTCAAATGAAAAAACAAAATCTTAAAAAAAAAAAAAAAAAAAAAAAAGACAACACATGATGGAAATACTATTACACTAAATGTTTTGGTAGAAGAGAAATTTCATTTTTCTAAGATCATGAAGTTTTCAATTCACCTGGTGAGAAATGAAAGCACAGTATAATAGCTTTCTTAAACCAAAGTACCTTTAAATGTTTTTAAAAGTGTGGTGTTTAAAACTGGTTTAAAAAACCTAAAAACCTAAAGTACAAAGACAAGAAAAGTATTTGTTCCATATTTTTTAAAACTGAAACTCCATCAATATTTTACAGCCTAGGATGAACTGTCGTCAAACCTGAGTTTTAAATGTTTTGCAGGCAAACCTGTCGGCTCACAGCCACAGTGCCACTCCCATGTGACAGCATGTGCGCTCTGCCCCACAGGCGAGTGTGCGGCACCCACTGCCACGCCGAAGCAAAGCCCGCCCGTGGTGGCCGCGGGCTGCTGAAGGAGCTGCCACCTTCCATTTCACTCCTTGAGCCGCAGCCCTTGAGGCCGTGAGGCCGTGGGAGCTGCTGCAGGGAGACGCAGGTTCCCCACCCCCAGGGCAAGCTCCTCCTGGGCCCACTGACGCCTGCCTCAGTGAGCTCGAGGACGACCTTTCACTGAAGGGGACACACTGCTCCTTCACGACTCTTCCACGTCAGCGGACCGCGTCCTCCCACAGGAGAGGCTTTGGACCCTGGTGCTCCGCGGTGGTCACCGTTCGTGGAAAAGGTCATTACAGCACAGTGCGTGGCCCCAGGAAAGCTACGACCTTTCTCGGACACGGGCCAGGGGCAGCCCACCCACCTGTTCAGAAAGGGATCCGAGCCACTGGTGGTCATGGTTCTCAGTTCCTGAGACATCCCAGGGGAAGGCACGGGGTTTGGAGTCCCACCATCCTGCTCCAGTGTCGGTAATTGGCTACGAAGAGCTAATTCCTAGAAAAAACCAACACAAACAAAATCAGTCTACCGATAACAAACTCGTTCGATTTACAGAAATAAAATGCACGTGACAGCACTAAGTGCGCCGAGTTCAGGCGTTAAACACCTACTCAAAGCTCACAGGGTACCCGGTTAGAAGGACCAAGTTCTACAGTTACATTAGATAAATTCAAGGTTTATCTAGTCTTACCAACCCCAGATGGGATGCACTGGATTACCTAATTTCATTGTATTTCTCTTCCTTCCGCAGACCGTCCCATGGGGAGGATGGCAAGTGTGGTCTTTCAGAAAACAATGCTTTGCACAGTTTATTTCCACTCACCAGCCCTCATCAGATTCTGTGCTCGGCACCAGTACTCAAAGCAAAGTCGGAGAAACACCACTGGACAAGGACTGTGGGCCACCGGTGCCCCTGCCGCGCCCCCACCCCCACCCCCACCGTCCCACGCCTGCTGTCAAGTGTCCCCACCCACCTCACGCTCCTTCATCGGGAGCTCAGAGCCACTGGACAATCTCTCAGCAGGACTCCACCTGGATTGCGGGCCAAGGCTGGGGGGTCACTATCAGAGGGCCTGTCTCAACAGGCGTCCAAACGGCCCAGGCCTCAGCCTCCTGTGTGTCCAGGGCCTTGACGCAGGGTCACCTCACTACAACCATCCTGATACCTTCCTCGCTACTCAGTCCTTTCTCACCTTCTCTTTCGCCCAGGCTCCCTGACAACTCCCACCGGCCCCTCACGCTCCCATAAACCTCCTGACTGCAGGAGCACAGGCTCCCTCTCCCTTGGCTTTTCTGGTTAGACTTGAAATGTGGCTTTTTATTGCAAAGGACACTGCTGGCTAATCACACAGGCACGCCTGGGCGACATCAGAGCTCTGCACCCTCACCCCTACACCTCGTGCAGAAACGATGCTTTTTACTCTGGTTTATGCCTGAGGTCTCAACCAGAGGGTCATGACAGAACACAGGCGGAGATCCACCTTCATTTTCACCAACTTCTACCTGAAATTCAGCATTCTCTTCAAATACAAATACAGCAGACGAACACCTGTATTCGCTGACCTCTGACTTTTCATCAATGGACAGCATTTTCACATCCTGTTGTAGTTGCAAAGATCTTAAAATACCATTTATACTCATTACCATTTCAATACTACAGTAGTTGTAAGATGTGCTGGTAGGTGGTTATCTACATGTTAATTACTAGGTGAATGAATGATTCACTCAACAGGGCAGCTCCTCGACCTTCTGGATCCTAATGACCTTGACCTCCACCTCTCTGAATCCCGACTTGTTCGGCCCAGACCATGTGGCCTCAGTCTGGAGTCCCATCTGGGACGAAGATCGCGGTGTCACTTCAGTGCACCTGCGTGCACAGCCCCCACTCCCGCCATCCCTGCACCTAGCCCGCATGACCACCTACCACTGAGAGCCCCGCATCTCCACACAGCAAGAACACGCACCACGCAGCAACACTTTGCAACAGGCTTCGCACTTCCTCCCCCAGGAGTCCTGCACGCATCTATCCCACTTTCTGGGACATTTTCTCCCGCCCAGTTCCCCCATGACCCCAGTCCCTCTCTACCTGCCCTCCAACCTCAGGGACTCTACTTCCTTCTCTCTCCTACTATTCTGGCTGATTGGCTTTTTTTTTTTTCCCCATTAAAAAAAAACTGAAGGGCTCCTGGGGGGCTCCATCGGTGAAGCGTCTGCCTTCAGCTCAGGTCATGATCTCAGGGTCCTGGGAATGAGCCCCACATGGGGCTCCCTGCTCAGCGGGGAGCCTGCTTCTCCCTCTGCCCCTCCCCCTGCTTGTGTGATCTCTCTCGCTCGCTCTCTCTCAAATAAATAACATCTTTTTAAAAAATTTAAAACACACACTGAGATGTATCATACAAGACTGCATTAGTTTCAAGTACAACACAATGACTCGTGTTAGTACACACTGTGAAGTGACCACCACACTCATCTGTCTAGCTACCATCCATCACCAGTTACAAAAATTGTTTCCTTAGAACGAGGACTTTTAAGATTTATTCTCTCAGCAACTTTTAAATATGCACTTATTATGCAGTATTATTAACTATAGCCAATAATTACAATTATTAATTACAGTCACCAGGCTGTAGGGTCATCACCATGACTTATTGATTTTGTAACTGGAGGTCTGAAGCTTTTGACCCCCTTCCTGCACACCCTTGGGAACCACCAATCTGTTCTCTTTAATTATAAGCCCGGTTTTTTGTTTTTTAGGTTTCACTTGTAAGTGAGATCACATGGCATCTGTTTCTCTGACTCACCTCACTCAGCATAATGCCCTGTAAGTTCATCCACATTGTCACAAACAGCAAGACACACACACACACACACACACACAAACACACACTTCTTTATCCATTCAATGATGGATGCACACTCAGGCTGTTACGTGACTGACAGCTGAATGGACACTGAGGTTGTCTCCACATCTTGGTTACTACAAATAAGCTGCAGTGAACAGAGGGGTGCATGTATCATTTTGAATTTGTGGTTTTTGTTTTCCTCAGATAAAGACCCAGAGGTGGAACTGCTGGGTCACAGGGTAGCTGTGTATTTAACTTTTCGAAGGACCCGTGTACTGTTTTCCACAGTGGCTGCACCAGTTTGCATTCCCGCCAACAGTGCACGAGGGTTCCCGCTTCTCCACATCCTCACTGACACCTGTTTCCTATTGATTTGAGCCATTCCGATAGATGCGAGATGCTATCTCATTGTAGGTTTTTTAAGATTTTATTTATTTGAGAGAGAGAGTACGTGTGCACGCGAGTGTGGGCACCAGCTGGGGGAGGGGCAGAGGCAGAGGCAGAGGCAGAAGCAGACTTCCTGCTGAGCAGGGAGCCTGATGCGGCACTCGATTCCAGGACCCCGGGATCATGAGCTGAGCCAAGCAGACGCCTCACTGACGGAGCCACCCAGGCGCCTCATCCTGGCTTTGATTTACATCTCCCTGATGATGAGTGACGTTGAGCATCTTTCGATGGGCCAATTCCCGGTTTCTTTTTCTCCTTCCCTGCGAGCCTGAGCTCTGAGCAGATCATGTGAAATACACATGAGCACCTTTCACGTCCTGAAATATACGCATAATTTTATCTCAACAAATTGCCACCTTGACTCAATGTTAAAAAAGTGCTCGCTTCATTTCTATACTGAGACTGCTAAGAAATACTAGAGAACAGTCAAACAGCTACTCAGCCTGTTATAAATCAATGGTCTTTGGCTTTGAATGGGTGCTTAGTACCACTCTCTGATTTTGTCCTTTGGGCGGTGTTTCCTCACGTTTTCACAGTCGCCACCCCACATGTGGCACATGCTCTCAGGTGCATTCCCACCTCTGTCCCATGTGAGCGAGGACACCGAGGCCAGTGAGGACTCTGGCTCTGTGGCTCCTCCTGCCATCCCTTTCTGCTCCCCGCAAAGCTATCTCCAGTCACACCCATCCCTGGACCTTCTCAGAAAGCAGGTGTTTCTCCCCTCTTCCTGCTAGAGGCCAACCCACTGTGCCAGTGGCTTCTGTGGACTCCCGTCGTCTGCGTGCCCTGCATCTGCTCCCGGCCCCTCCCACATGTGCTTTTTGACTACAGCACTTCTTTCTTCCTCGCTGTTTCGGACTCGGTTTCTGTCCCCAGGGAACTCTCTGTGATGACCCTAACAGTCTTCAGCATGTATGTAACATCCTCTCAGCACTTATCACACAATGTTGTAATTATTTACTTCTTCTCTGTCCCTGAAGGGCCCCCAAACGAATGAATGGGCAGTTCTGGAGCATAAAAGAGTAACTTCCGACTCTCTGAAGAATTTACGTTGCTATTAAAACATGAGGCTGTAAACAGGAATGGACTTGAGTGTGAGAAAAACCTAGGCCCTGGATGACGCAGAGGCTCGGAGCTCCGTGCGGAGGCCGCGGACCTTCCAATCTTCCAATCAACAAGGGCCTCAGTCCCGTTCACGTCCACCGAAAGCGCACACTGATTCTGCAGCGCAAGCACGTGACAGGACACTAACCCGGAAGTCACTGCTCAAACAGCTGGCACGTCAGTTATCATTTTTACAGTGTTTTTTACAAATTTTTATTTTACTCCTTTTGATAAGTTCCCACTTTTCTGAGATTATTTTTTGAAATTAAAGCTAACTGTCAGGTGGTACTTGGATTTTGCCACTTTGCTTGTTCGAAGCTGCCCTATTTTTACTCGCTGCTGTCTCTGACAACTGAATTTCTGCTGCCAGCACACAGAGCAGAACCATCTACCCACACTCACAAAGGGCGTGAATTTGGAGACAGGCGTAAGGAGATGCCCAACGACCCTGAAGGACTAGAGACATACTTCTCTGGGCCATGACGAAGGGCCATCCAGAGACTCATCTAAAGCGGGCCTCAAAGGGTCAAAGAGGAGGTACCATTTCATTCCACTGGTGGGAGTGGGAGGCTGTCCGCGTTATCAACCAAACAGGGAAGAATCTGGCATGAAAACAAATATAACGCAAGAAGGACAAGGACACGTCTACACAGGTTGTAGAAACCATATCAAGATATGAATATTCAGCTCAGTTTCAAAACTTCTAGTTACAGAAAAAGAACACAACAGATAAGACCCCCTAAGTAATTTCTGAACAGCTTTACTGAGGTATAATAACTTATCCACATATTATCCCAAAACGGATACATTCTTAACATAGCCCAGTATTTGAAAACAAATTGCTTTAAGTAATTAAAGTTGACTTGGAAGCCCCTTCCCCAAGTCATAAATTCTTAATGTTAATATTTTCATCTGTTGTTCATGTAATTTATTTCACTGGGTTCAACAAGGAAGATGGAAAAATTCTGTTGATATTTGAAACAAACTGTCAAAAACAGGGGAAGGAAACTATATGCATTGATGCCTTATTTTCCCTCCCTGACTGAGGACTGGACTTCAAATGAGTATAAAAACAAACACCCGTACCTCCCGTACAACACGCACACCGTACAGACACAGCTCTACGAGGGCAGGTGTCAGAGGTGGAAACTGGGGCGTCTTACACCGCGCTCCACCGCATCAGATCCCACAGGAAAGGGAGCGTGGAGTCAGAGCGGGCCAAGCCCCTGCAGACGCCGCCCAGCTCCGTGAGGAGCCGTGAAATCACGGCTTAAGTGACTTCAGAGAAAAATAATTATAATACGCCTAAGTATGAAACAAAGTTACATAATCTGAATTTTTAAACCAAAAAAATACATTCCATAGAAATTTTTTTCTCCATTATACTGCATTTAAAAATAAAGCCTGTATATATCTATATAAACCATACAGAGGAAGTTTACTGTGATAAAGTCGTTTTAGCAAAACACACTTTGGATGAATATGGACATAATTTTGTAATTGGGTAAATCTGGCAGAGCGGTTTCAAAAACAAGGTTTGGGACATAACTGGATCGTCTCTAAAAACGGATTTCAGTTGAAACAGTTCATGTTGAAAGTTATGTCTATCTCTAAGGAGTTTCTGACTCTGAACAAATGCCTAAAATTAGAATACTAAGCTAAAAATACAAGTTTGTTAAGCTTCTCTTTTTCCCAAAGGTAGTTAGAATAAATAGTTTGACAGACTTTCAAAAATGGAGAAAAGCAAGTTATAGAAAGTTTAGCCAAAATTTAATCATGCTTCTGTATTTCAAGGGTCAAAAAGTTCTTTCAGAGTATTTGACTTTTTCTAAATGAAGCAAGTATTTTTAGCTCATATTCTTCTGTAATAATACAAAAATGTGGCAGCTTTTCCCACTGAGCTTGTAAACGTTAGCTAATGTGGGACACACTTGGAGTCACAGCTATGCGCACTGTAAGTGCAACGCATGGTCCCAGCTCTGTCTGCAGGGGACTTTCCAGGATGGTCTGTAAGGGAAAACCCAAGTTTGCCTGCTTTATACAGTGGACTTGTATGGCCTTGGGATCTAGCCATGAGCCACTGGTCCTTTTTATATTTCCCTCCTCTTACTTAAATAGCAGTATCATTTCCCACGGGGTAAAAAAAGACACTTTAAGATAATATACATCTGATAGTTAAAGTATTTTGGCCCCATATAAAATCAGTACTTTGGTTCACACCATTTAGAAAAATAAGGAGAAAGGCAGAAGTCAGCAGTCTGGAAACTTTTACAATATTGCTGGGTTACTGAATTCTTAAGGTACCCAAAAGAAATCAAAGCATGTGTCTCCACAAAGTCAAAAATTGGGACAACTCCAATGTCTATCAATAAGTAAAAAGATAAATAATCGCCAGATAGCCCTACAAGGGAATCCTAGTTAACAATAAAAAGGAAGAATGAATGAACATGAACAAACCTCAAAATAATCGTAATAGGTAAAAAATTATGACTCCATTTATAGAAAGTTCTATAAAATACAACACCAACTTTAAATTCCTTTCTTGAGGCAATTTTGTCTTTAGCGCGCACTAAGCTATGCAACGGTCCATCCGTCCATTTTAGGTAACACGTGGCACACAACAGAAGGTTGGTTTGTGTTTCTCTGGGTCACTGATTTGCTTAAGAAGTTTGGTGAACTAGAAATCCAAATTTAGAAATGGAGAGTAACTCTAAAAATATACATCTTATAATAGCTTGTCTTAGTGATAGCAGTGTCTGTCCACAATTTTAAAAACAGAGGAGGAAGAAAGCCATTTCTTCTAGCTGTTCAAGACAGGCCTTGCCATGCCCAGCTTCCCGGCTCAGCATTCAACAGCCACACAAGATTGCAGTATGTCTGAGGGATTTTAAAACATTTAGCCAATGTTTAGAATGCTGCTTTTTAATGTGTGTGCCACTTTACCAAATCATCTTCAACTTCAGAGCAACATTTTTTACTTAAAAAATGTGTACACCCAGCTCGGGGGATTGTTACGGCACTGAACCCCGAAAGGCGATCTCCGAGACAGACTTGCCGTCTGCCGTTTCCAGCAGTATCCTGGGATTCAGCACTCTTTCTGACAGAGGTCTAGAATTAGGTCTTCTATAATTGTGTTAATTATAATGTCAAAGGAATAAACACTTTAACATTCTTCAAATTATAGAGACCTTAATGAATAAAACAAATGAGATAACCTATCAGAGTAACATGGGCGTGAGGCTTAGAGTTCCCAACATGCCTGTTAAAAATAAAATAAACACCTTTAAATAAATTTACGGTTTATTCAATATGAGGACTTCAAAAAGAGGAGGGATAATCTTGGGGAAAGTTAACTGGACTCTGAAACAGCTTTTCTAGCGTCTGTTGACAGGAAAGACAATTTGGAGGAATAAAAAGCCAAATTTTCTACTGGTACTAAATTCAGGGAAAACAAGACTGATGATGGCCATTGTTCTCGCGTGGCCCTGAACAGTGGTATGATTTGCTCCGTTTTGGCCAGAACTGTGGACATCCACCCTCGTTCAGCAGTGCAGGTGCAGAGTGTGACTCAGTGCTCTCCACGTTCATATGAAGGGCTTTCCCGCCCGCTGAACCAGGGACTGACTCTGATGTGTATTTATTACTACCCATCAGGAATGGCAACTAATACTCATTAGGTGCAAAGTATTTGCAGCTATACTTTCTATGAAGATTGAAGCAATTATTTGCTCAGAAATTAACTTGAGATACCGAGACAGAGCAGTCTTGTCTGTATGCTCTGAGTCGTTTCAAGAATCCTGAGAAGGCCAATAAGGATGGGTTTTGACCTAGGCCCTATAAAGGAACTGGAGAATCTGGATGGGCAAGAGGGGAGGGGACAAGCTCCTGAGCAGAATCAGGGCCAGAGGACAGAAGCCAGAGGAAGAGGGAGGGAGGGAGGGAATGAGGGAGGCTGCTGCAGACAGTGGGGCGGGGCAGGACAGGCTAAGGAATCCAGCCCAGCTTCATCTCATTGGTGTTGGGGAGCCCCATTCTCAGGCACAAGAGAAGGCAAAAATATTCACACTCAGGGGTACTATCTTTCTCAAAGTGTTTTGTTTCACAAGACCTTGAAACAGAAACTGTGATGCATTCCTAACCGACTCTCTCTAAAGGTCTCCCAATTTACAAAGCGGTAATTGATATATTAGAAAGAAACAGATCTAGAAAATTGAACATTAAAGGCTCAACTTCCAGGAGCAAAGATGACGTTTATAATTTTGAAAAGTTTCTTCTGAAAACAGAAATAGCTTTTGAAGCATAGAAGTAGTGAATAATCAAAATGAAATTAAAAACCTTAAGTTCTCTGAAGACGTTTTCCCGAAATTCTGCAAACAAACCCTAACAAATTAAGCTGATCATTTCCACCTTTAAGATATACTAACACCTCTAAAGTGGTTTAATTTTTCAGAATTCTGCATTAACCTCTCCCACACTGACGTCACTTTATGTGACCAGAGAACCCTCCTATACAGTCTGTGTAGTTAATCCTATTTGGAAAAAATTAAAAGACAGCTTTTGAAATGACTACTGTTGTAAACATTTTGAAGTCTGGTACCTTCCCACATCCCACAGCATCTGAAGTATATAATTACATACCTAATTATAGAGTAATGACACTGATTTCAGGTTGCTTGGTAACTCATGTGTACTAATTCCTACTAGAAAAGTAAAATAAGACTTTGAACAGTGTTTGGCACTCAAATATTGGATCTGTCCCCCTTTCTCCATTATTCTTTTATGCATTTTGTTCCTTGAGACTGGAAAGCTTTTCTTGGCTTTTCCTGGTTACCGTGGCAACCCTCCAGAGAAGACTCCTCTTTGTGAAACCGTTTCCTGGCATCTACCTGAAGGCCATCCGGAGAACAGGTGAGAACACAATGCTTGCCTGACACAAACACCACCATAGTCTATGTTTTTGAGCTGCTCCAAATTCAACCCCACACCAAATTTCATAACATTTGTTGACATCCCCACAACTGCCCGGTAAATACATTGACAAATAAAAACTTATACAACAAATCGGTACTTCATTCTCTAACATACCCGAGGTTGATTTTTCAAAACCTCTTTCAGGTTTCTTGTTCTGGCTTAAACAAATCTAAGGAATCAAGTCTGCAATTTTAATACCATATAAATTTAATAGAATTTTTATTACTTGTAAGCCTTACCCTTTCTGAAACTTTACTACTAAAAAAAAAAAAAGCTAAGAACTGATAATTTTAATAAGAGCTACTATTTACACTTACACTCAAATGTGAAATAAAGACCTTAAGGTATTTATTTATCAGATTTACAGTTGAAGATCTCAGTAGGAAAAAAAAGAAACAACTTCAAGACACTTTTGGCATGGAGGACTTTTTGCTTAAACCCAAATCTCATTTGAGTTAATTTCTGCTCCTTAGTCTCCACCTCACTTATCACAAAGAAAAGCCTTCTTTCAGAAACACTTCAGAGCAAAATCAAGGGAAATATCCTCACTTTTTAAAGGCCCGTGCTGCGGGCTCTTGCCAGGTCTATGTGGTGACGGTAGCTCTCACCGCGAGGATGAGCTCTGCTCCATGAAAGACAACTTCCGGGAGTCATGTCCTTACCCACCTGCTGTCTTGCTTAACGAAGGCATTTATGGGATACGGAAGAGAGTTTTTCCTCTCCCCAAGTTAACTGGTCTCTATGGGGACTATCTCTGACATGACTGGCATGGACTCCGATGGGCACGATGACAGTATCCGAAATGAGTGGAATTCTGCCAACTCCCACTTAGGGCACAGGCTCTTCAACCCTGTAGCGCACAAGGTGGCGCGTGGTGGCTTCCGGCCACCATCGAAAAGTGCAATGACCCCCTAGCTCTTCAGTCCTTTAAATCTTGTGAACCCTGAGCACAGAGAATCTGTTTGTTTTCAAGACTGAGACTCTTCCCTTCAATCAGATAAGGGCCTGAGTCAGGACAAATGGCCACAATCTCTCCATCTAAGTAAGATACCTTTTCAACCAGGGCTCTCTGGGGTTCATCAGGGAGACAAGCTGATAAAGTCAACACAGAAACCCACAACACAGCCCAAGCAGACCCTTCCCTCTTCTGATAATTGTGATATTCTTCCTTTGGAATGCCCTGGAAAGAATTTTTCCCCTAAGAGTAGATTAGGACTCTCTTAAAGTAGTCCGCCCAAGGAGACAAGCCGTGCCATTCTGTTACTGTTCCAGTGATTCGTTCCTATCAATCATTATGAATACTATTTTAAGCTAGGCAATGACAATCGGGCACACCTCCAGGCTGACAGGAGGTACGACTGAGACATAACACACTTCAAATATGGAATAAAACAAGACTTCCGTGGACTCAAACTGAGTGCTAGAAGCTCTCTGGAAGGAGCAGGGAGGAAGAAGGCAGCGTAGACCTTCTGGGAATGGCAATGTTAACGTTAAGTATTTCGGAGAAAGATGGCTCAAAGTCACACCCTGGGCTAACGTTCAGTGAGGACAGGCCCCTGGAGTACAAGTTTCTCACTTTCCTAATTTAATATCTTTTTTTTTTTTTTTAACGCTAAAACATCAGATAAGAGCCTACCTGACATTTTGGAGAATTTGCTGTGCTGGGATTGATATTCCGCATTGCCTAAGAGTAAAAAATAAGATGGATAAAAATTACTTTAAGCCACATGGTTTGGCTGTGTAGGCTGACTTACAAATTTCATCCAGACATGTCACCATAGCACAGAACTCCCAAGCCAGCCCAAGAAGCAGCAGACCGAGGAAGACAGGAGCCAATGGAATCACCACGTAACAAACTGAAACCTCAGGAGTACTGAACAGCAATGAGGACAGGACAGCAGGCTTTAAGTGTCAGGACTCAAACAAAATCGGATACTGGTCAGGGAGGTTTCTGTGCTTCTGAGTATTAGAAGGAGCAGGAAAAATGTCATTGGATGTTCAGTGATAAGAGCAACTAACAAGGGAAGAAATTCACAGGAAGCCAGACTTCAGACTTGCTGAATTTAGTCTGATCGCCAAAAACAAAACCAAAAAAACCCTAACCAACAGACTATTAGTATGAGAGAACAGAGCAGGTCTGTCACTTCAACATGAGAAAAGACAACACAGTTGGTGTAAAGAAGAAACAAAGCCGCCCTTAAAGGAAGTTAGGCTGTTTTGTCTAGGACCCATCACCCGCAGTAAGAGTGAGAATAAGACAGAAAAATTCTCCAGAAGGAAGAGTTTTATAAACAGCAGCATCGCCCACCAAAACAAAACACTACAAAACAACAAAACAAACAAAAATCTCAGGCTGATCTATGGCATACAACAAAATGATGAATGGTGACATGAACAATTAAGTAATTTTTCCTAGTAAGATTTCTTGGTTTTGATAGTCTACAACTCGTGTGTGACACCCAGACTTGTGTGTACTCACACCAGCTAGCCATGAGTAACAAAGCGAAAAGCATTGCAAACAGGCTCTTCCGCTGCTTTATTTCTTCTAACAGATGCACAATTATGTTCTTGATGGTGCTACCTTGTTCTGATGATAAAGTTTTATTTAAATGAAAAATACCTTCTCTTTACAGTCATCTGTTAGTCAAAGGTACAATAAACGGTGTTAATAGGCTTCCTTTCTCCACCTTCTTAATGGCAGATAAAGAAATGCGTCTGTCAGGGACCACGCCCTGACACGACACCGCAGCAAGCGCTCACTGGCCTCCTTCCAGCTTGCTGTGGGCGCCCGGCACGCTAGGATTACACGGGGATGACCGTGCAAGGTGGGTCTGTCTGGACCTCCAGGGCTGAGTCCCCTTCCCCAGGGCCCAGTTTCTCAAGTCCCACATCAGAGTCCGGTGACGCCACCACGACCGTGCACGTCCAGCGACACTCTTGGGACACAGCTCGCCTCATGAACGTGCCTGATTCAAGGCCTGCACCCTGGGAGCAGAAATGTGGAGTGTCATGGTGTCCTCATTCTACACTTGGGAGGCTACAGTTCAGTGGAAAAATAGCAGATACATGCGTTTCATGTGTGTGGACAAAAAGAATGTCAGTGAACAACGAAAACGAGAAGCTAACCATTCCAAACACCCCGAGGACAGGACTCAGGACAGAGAAGGACGTTCTGTCTTCACACACCTTCACCTTCTGCCTACTTTCAAAATTGCACTGTTTCTATTGTCCAAACAATTTCTATGAAAATTACAACATACACTGCTCTGCTAAGACTGCGTCCTGGTCCCTGAACTCAGACCTCACCTCTGGAAAGGAGAGACCGTCGACCCCTGGTTCTGACACGGGGGCTGCATACCCTCCTGACAAAGGAGCCCGACAGCACTTCCTGAGAGAAGACTCACGGAAATGTCAGTCCTGCCGCGGCCCCACCTGAGGGAACGCGCAGAGCAGGTAATTTTAAGGCACAACAGGATTGTCTAAACTTGGGGTTGCTTGTACCATTTTCAATAAAACGTCTCAGATTCAGCGGAAACCTGTCTGCTCATTATGGATGCACTCCCCCAGACAGGGCTCCCCACACAGCGGCCTCAGAGTCCGGTCACCTACAGCTCTGAGGCCCCCGGACGCGGCCTGTGTGCCACGCCGCGGCCGGTGGGGGACAAGGCCCGAGCCGGAGACCGCGTGTCTGGGTTGCTGCAGAGGTGAAGGACCAGCGCTCCGCTGAGCTACTGAGCGCCACAGGGAAACGCCCGGACTGCACGCAGGAAGCACACCCCAAGAGCAGAAGGCTGGCCTCTAACCTGGGGCCTCACCTGGCGGAGCAGCTCCTGCTGCTTCAGGCGCAGCCGCTCCTTCTCCATCTGCAGCTGCTGGAGCCGCATCTGCTGCTGCTGGCTGGAGCCGCCACTGCCCAGGACGCCCCCGGGAGGGCTCTGTGGGGCCAGGGGCGGGGGCTGCTTCACCGGGGCGCTCTGGCTGATTCTCTGGTTCATGGCTGCAATGAAACAAAACATCTATCCTGAACAACTGGCACCAACTAGGAATATTCAACATAGCCTTTTTGCCTTTAGGGCAGGAAAACTGGAAATAACCTGAAAATCCATCACTAGCACAACGTTGGGTCCACCTGTTATTCCTGTTGCTGCCACTGCTGTCCTTCAAGACACGAGGCAAGGACCAAGAGACAGGAGGGAGCTCCCGTCTGCAACCGAATGGAACGGCTGAAGACGTATGAGGCTAAAAGCCAGGTGTAGGACACAAAGTATACGGAAGGGAGGGGAAATACATATTCCGTGCAGACCCAGAACACAGGAAGGGACGCACGGCCCAGAAGCAGCTAACGTCTGCTGGCTCTGGAGCTGGGAAACCCCGTGATGAGAGGACGGAGTTGCAAAGACATTTTTTGGTAACTTTTGACATCTGAATGTGAACACATTGTTTATTACAAATATAAATACAGATTTAATTAAAAATACATCTCCCAAAGCAAATGACACAAAGCATTCTGAGCAGTAAAGCCCATTAAAATGCTCAATCCCTGGGGCGCCTGCAGGCTCAGCCAGGGGAGCGTGCGATTGGAGCCCAGGGTCCTGAGTTCCAGCCCCATATCACATGTAGAGATGACTTAAAAATAAAATCTTAAAAAATAATTAAAATGATCAATCCTTAATATACCCTGCACACACACACACACACACACACAGAACCTCTAATAAAGCAAGCAGACGTAAGCCTGCAAGCACCTGAATGTCTCCTCTGTCTCCACAGTCGCCTCAGGCCGCCCAGGCCGTCAGCACTGTCCCTGTGGTGGGGCCTCTGACACCACGTGACAGTCAGTGACGACGGCTTCTCCGACCAGTGGGCTTCTGCACTGACACAACCCTGATCAAACCACGGATCCTACAGCCTCCCTGAGCAGATGCCACGTGTTAGGACAGGAAAATGGTAACGACAGACCACCTTTCAGATACACAGTCAACTGTTTGAGGTGAAATTTTGGGTCCCTGCTTCAGTAAGTGTTTAATATACACCAACCAAGAGAACCTCAGGCCCTGACAACTTCACAAACGTTGAAGGAAGAATACCAGTCTTCTACAACCTTTTCTACAGAAGATTTTTGACGAGACCACCATAATCCTGACACCAGGACGTGAGAAGAAAGGAAAAGGACACACTGGTCTCTCTCATGATGCTCATTACCAAACCCCTGTGACTTATGGGGTCCCAGGCACATGCCCAACTCCTTGTGAGGGTTTCTCACATGTCCCCTGCTGCCCCACAAAGGCCACCTGGTCAAGGCCAAGGGCACAGGGGCAGAAGGCCCAGTCTTTCCCAGAGCCCACGATGCACGGTAAGCACCCCTTCCCTCACGCCACCGCCACCGGGCCGGGCAGAGGATCCTGGTCACGTGTGTGTCCTCAGGGCCTGGCACAGCGTCTGGCACAGAGCTGGTGCTAGAAACACAGAGTGCTCGTGGAGGCATAAGTTTCACTATGTGAGATGTGCTAACAGAGAAACCCTACCACCAGTGTCACTGAAGACTGGCCAACTCTGCCATGATGCCAGCACCACAGTGACACAGAACCGAGGACGTTACCGCAAGACCACTTCTGCTCCTTCGCTCAGTCCGCCTCCCAGGCCCCTCGCTGAAGTGCACGGAGGCCAGTCACCACCGTGTCCTACTTCCTGCGCCTGCCTTTTCCCTCCAGACTTTGGGGTTTCTTTTTCTAACTTTTTTTTTAAATCTCTTTTTTTAAAAATAAAGATTCTATTTATTTATTTGACAGAGAGAAAGACACAGTGAGACAGGGAACACAAGCAGGGGGAGTGGGAGAGGAAGAAGCAGGCTTCCTGCCGAGCAGGGAGCCCCATGCGGGGCTTGATCCCAGGACACCAGGACCATGAACTGAGCCCAAGGCAGATGCTTAACGAATGAGCCATCCAGGCGCCCCTCTTTTTCTAACTTTTTTTTTTTTTTAAAGATTTTATTTATTTATTTGACAGAGACAGCCAGCGAGAGAGGGAACACAAGCAGGGGGAGTGGGAGAGGAAGAAGCAGGCTCCCAGCGGAAGAGCCTGACGTGGGACTCGATCCCAGAACTCCGGGATCACACCCTGAGCCGAAGGCAGACGCTTAACGACTGAGCCAGCCAGGCGCCCCCTTTTTCTAACTTCTTGACTTGAATTTACTTAGTTCAAATTTTTTCTTGGAGCATTTAAAATCCATAAATTCACCTTTACCTAATGGTTTTCCCGAGTACCCTACATTTTGAAAGTGTAATTCATGACTGTTCTCTTCCAAGTATCTGTAGTTTCTGCTATGATTTCCACTTAAGTCATGAGCTACTTAGTACACTAGCTGCTATGCTTCCAACATCTTTTAAAGTTTCAAAATAATTTCCCTAAACATACAGAGAAGTAGGAAAAATACAGACGTGAGATAAACCCTCACATGCTTCTCATGCAGCTTTCCAATCAATAAACAGAGACAATTAATCCTGTTTCACCTTTATCCCCACCCACTGTCTCCTGGATTACTGTCAAGCAAACATTACAGCATGTCACCCATAAATTATCTCAGTATGGATCACTCAGGGTTTTTACTTGGCTTCTCTGATCTTGTAAGTATTTTCTCTCTCCTGCCGAGAAGTGCGGCTCTAATAACATTAATATGCATTATCCCTCTAAACGTACGCAGTTATTTCAAATAACATGAGTGAACTTACGCTCAGCAAAATGATGATCAGAAAGTTTCTGGTTTCTTTATTATTGTTGGTCCTTAAGATGTTTCACTGGGTGCATACCTCAAATCGCTGTGGTTAAATCGCCTGAAGGAATTCCTCTCCAGGCGACTCAGCCACCAACTCACAATCACGGTTCGCTTGTGACACCGCGCTTGCGGACTTGCAGACTCGCTTTACTTCGACCCACCAGCCCCCCAACAGTCCCCAGTGTCCTGTGCATTTTTTAAAACACCAAGCAGACACAGGCAGACCTCTTAGCTCTGCGGTGGCACCCACGCTATGACGGCTTCACTCCTCTGCCCCCCGCTCTTACTTGGTAACACATCCTTGGGATCACTCCAAAGCAGAACATAGAGGTTTCCTCTCATTTTCTCTTAAAAATAGGTAATTAGGATTCCATTTCACCAATTTTCTATTTGGTTTTCACTATTTCAGAACAAGCTCATACACACATTATTTTGTCTTTTTGCTACTGTATCTTGGGTCAGAGTCCTAATGGGGAGAGACCACTTAGTTAATGGTTAAAAACAAGTAGTGTCGCCAAACCTCCCCCCTTCTTCCCTTACACCGCCGCGGCTGCACTTCTTGCATCCCCCCCCCCGTAATGTATACAGGAGGCTTTTTTCCCTCTCAAATCCTTGCCAAACTTTTGAATTTTTTGCCAATCTGAAAGATGAGAAATGGTCTGTGTGACTTCACTTTGCTATTTTTTTATCACCAAAGTTTGAACAATTTCCCTATTTTAAGGGCCATGTGTATTTTTTACATCAATTGTGTTCCTATCTTTTCCAATGGGGTTATTAGTCTTTACATTCTCTACTTGAGACCATCTTTACAGACTAGGGGTGGACAACTGTGGCCATACAGAAGCCAAAAATAATTTCCCTGCTTAACATCTGTCTCTTTAGTTCGCTTTTTCTTTTTTTTACACGTAAGTTATTTTTTAAGCAAATTTATCAATCTTTTTGAAATTTGAGCTGTATGGTTTCCCCATGCCCAGATGGCAAAGGAATTCATCAACTTTTTAATTCAAAAACTATATGCTTCCTTTTAATATACTTACTTGGCAATTCAATCCAATCCATTTGGAATTTATCCTGGAATGTGGCGTGAATGAATCAAATTTTATCTTTTTGTTCCTGTTAGTCCCACTAAGACTTCTGTAAAGTATATCCTTTCCCCAGAAACATCTTCATCACAGACTAAACTGCTGTATGTTGTTGTTCCTGGATTTTCTGTTCTGTTCTGTTCACCTTATACTAGGTACCACAGTTTTAATCACAACATTAATGATATGTGTTAGTACCCAATAAGGCAAACCACATGTATGTTTTTTGAAGCTAACTATTTTATTGGGCACTGTGGTTAAAAGAACAAGGTCTGTGCACCGATTCCTGAAATTTGTGACTTGACACATAGTCAGATCCTTGCTTTGGCACCACAGCCTGTTTCTCTTATCTCCCTCGTTCCTAACACTCTGAGTTCCTGATATCCTCAGGAGCGGAGGACCCTAAATCTGGCAGGCCCCTAGCTCTGCCTGCCCTTGCTCACTGTAGTATGTGGGTTTTATTTTCTGATCCACAGAGATTGTTTTTTAAGAGTTATGACCTCAGTTATGTCTTTTTGGTTATCTGCTTTTAGTATTTTGTTTGGCAGAGCAGAGAAGGGACGTCAAAACAGGACTTGCTGTCCCATATTGTTGGAAAGCCTTATTAGTCTCTTAGAAGGACCCATGAAAGTCATTTACTTATGATTTGTCTTTACAAAGAATAAATGGCTTAAACTTTCATAATCACGGTTTGTAGTTTAGTATTTTGTAAGGGAATAGATAGGAAAAAAAGCCAAAAATTTTACGAGCTAAGATCTGCCAGGCACCCATCCACAGCCTCATTTAATACAACTGCTCACACCTACTTGCCACCAACACAAGATGCACAACGGACAGGCATCACCACGGTCTTTACAGTCAAACCAACCACGACCAGAATCAGTAACCCATCTAATACTCAGCTTCTTCAGACTGTCTTCACGGGCAGTCCTACGTCCCTTTTGCGGACACTGTGGAGATTAATATATGTGAAGCACCCATTTTAGCCTGGACAACAGGAGATGTGCCATAAATGTTACCTTGCTCCCTTCTCCAGAGTAATTCTTTCTAAACTTTAACNNTCCTGCTCTTACAGAAAATCATTTTGCCCTCCGCCTTCTCCCACTTTACCAGGCCACTTACATTTCTAAGCATGCTACAATTCACAGAGATATGCTTATCTATCTTTCCAGTAAAATCTAAATGGAAAAAAACGGGTAGTGGAGATGAAGTGTCCAGTCAGCCGGGAGGCATCCTCCTCCTCTGCACAAACACGTTCCTGGCACTCCACTGCACACTCGCTGCACTTCCCCTCGCACATGTCTCACCCATCGTGCTGGGTCAGTTTCGACAGTATGAGTTCGATCTGAACTGGGGGGCTGATCTGAGAATCCATCACACGCAGTGAACACCTCATAAATTGCCACCTAGAACCAACAGCTATTGGGGAAAATATGTTTTCAGTCCCAAGCAATAACATAAATTAATTTTAAAAAGAAACTGCTAGGAAACGGTCCGTTATTAAGTTGAGGAGTGCTGGAATATGAAACTTGATGAACTGCAAAAGACATTATAGAACGTTACATATTTCATCTGTTAAGAAACACGTGAAAAGCTTCCGAGCTTTCCACACTGGATTTTTATTCAGTAATAGAACATTTAGAAGTTAATATAAATATGTATATTTTTTGTGAAAACTAACTGGACAACATAACTGCATGAAAGTGAAGAGGCAAATATCCTCTACTTCCCAAACGCTTCCCAGAATTAAATACCAGAAGCAGTGATCATTCCTGACAGTGACCACCACTAAAGGCATCATGAATTGGTTGGTAGGGTCTTTTTCAGATCTAAGCTTACTTAACTGTTCAAAACCACAGAAAGAGAGAAACAGGATAGCAAGAGATGAAGAAAAACCAACTCTGCAGAATTAAACAGAAGTCTGCACAAAATCTGCACCACAAATAGTCTCCTGTTCGTTGTGTTGACCTGACCGCGGTTTCCTATGGATACGGGCAGTGCTGCGCGCTCTCCCCACGAAGAGCTTATGTAAATGCCCAACTCACACAACCTTGCTCATCTCCTGTGGCTGAGGCTCATGCCCCTCCCCAAGCAGCCCGTTCTTCACCTTCTGAGCGTCTCCAGCATTTCAACAAAGCGCGGAGCCCGCACCCACGCGGCGTGCAGCAGGGAAGCAGAGACCTCACAAGCAGGCGGGGAAACAAAACAGGCTTTGTTTCCCGGGAACAGGGGGCAGGGCAACTAGAAAAGGAGAGACCAGCAGTACCCAGCTCTTCCCTCCATGACCAACTTCTCCAGTTTTAATAATATTTCTAGAAGGAAAAGAGAAAAAAATCCTTAAAACATGACACAATTTATTTAAAAGCTATTATTTTCAAATTCGGAGTCTGTGCTGCCTGGACTGTGAAATAGTAACTTTCAAGTTTTACTTAACAAATCTGTCCTGTCAGCTTTATGATAGCAAGCTATCGACTAAACAATTACTGAAAGCCCACTGTCTCCGTAAAACAGGGCGTCATCCCCACGGACGGGTCTCCTCCCAGACCTCCTTCTCAACATCTGCATTCTCAAGCTTCAGAAAGTTTTTAGAGTTCCATAACATAACCTCAACCTTGGAATATTACAAAGTGTTACAGATCTGGTAGTCAACCATAAACCTGGGGATAATAAAGTCAATCCTAGCAACCTCATTAAGCATGAATTTAAAATGAGAATCAGTGTTTGAACTTTTAAAACACTAACTGGCACCAAGTCCCCTACAATCCAAGAAGGCGCGTCTCTACTCGACACTGCATGCTTACATATCGGCGTGGCTATGTCAATTCAGAAACAAATTTTAGGTTTTGCACATACTTCAGGGATGCTCAAGAGTATAAAATAGTAAACTTGTTAAAAGAAATGAATGCTTTTCTAAAAACACAAACAAATAGGCAAATCTCTCAATCTGAAAACTAAAAGCAAAACACAAAACACCCACTGCTAGCTAAGTGTTCACTACATGACCTAGGGGACTGGAATCCACATCTACAAAAAATTGCTACTAATTGGCATAATAATTTATGCATTTAAATATAAAATGGTTTTTTCAGTGAAAATTACTTTTTGATTCACTCTGAGAATCTGCCTCTTACAAAAGGTAAAAAAAAACAGGGTCCTAATCTAATGACTGAATTTTTTTTTAAAGACTTTATTTATTTATTTATTGGACATAGAGGGAACACCAGCGGGCAGGGGGGTGGGGAGGGAGATGCAGGCTTCCTGCTGATCAGGGAGCCCGATGCTGGGCTCGATCCCAGGACCCTGGGATCATGACCTGAGCCGAAGGCAGACGCTTAACGACTGAGCCATCCCATGAATCTTTTTCTTTCTTTCTTAAGAGATTTAAAAGATTCTATTCTCAGGTGGGGCTTGAACTCACCACCTGAGACCAGCTTGCATGTGCCATCTTTAGAGCCAGCCAGGCCCCCCCCCCAATCTTTTTATCATCAATATGCAAAAGATGTTTTCCAACACTCCACTGAGCTCTGGACCTAAAGGACAGTGCTGTGCCAGGAATGATTTTTTAAAAAATAAGTTTTCCTGGGGCGGACCACGCCACTCTCCGGTCTGCAGGTGTGGGTCTAGACTCCACACTGGGTGTAAACATTACTTAAAAATAAAACCTTAAAAAAATAGCAAGTTTTACTGAGATATTTCACCCTTTTAACATTTATAGATTCACAAACTTGTGTAGCCATCACCGATTTCAGAACATTTTCATCACCAAATGAACCCTCGTACCCTCTGCAGTACCCCCTCCCCCAGCTCCTGGAGGCCACTGATCTGTTTTCTGACCTACGGACTTGCCTATCCCAACAGAACACATGCGCGGAACAAAACCACATGTGGCCTTCTGTGATGGTCTCGTGTCACCCAGTGTGCGTTCGAGATTCAACTACAGTTAGTGTGTATCAACACTCCCTTCCTTTTTACTGCCAAGTACATGGCAGGATACGAGTACAGCGCGCTGTGCTAGTCAGCTGATGGACAAGGACTGTTGTAAGGCCGCTATGAACACTCACGTACAGGTTTTCGTGTGGACGCACGATTTCGGCGTCCTTTACACGCATGCCTGCGAGTGGGGCTGCCAGGTCCTAAGCTGACTGTGTGTCTAACTTTCTGAGGGTCTGCCAAACTGCTTTCCAAAGTGGCTGCATTGTTTCTGGATCCCAGCAGCAGTGTATGAGGGTTCCAACTGGTCCACATTCTGGCCAACACTTACGGTCTTCCCTTGATTTCAGCCATCTGATGCGACATCACGCGGGACCACGCCAGGGCTTTGCTCTGCTTGAGGTGGTAGCAGCAGGCCTCCTCTAAGCCCCTACTCTAGGTCTTGTCCCAGGCATAGAAACGCCCCCTTCCCACAGACTGCACTTCTCTCCTTTCCCAAGTACCAACCCACAAACCCCCATAATTGGGCTGAAGTTTTTAAATCCTTAAACTGTTAAAATATTGACATCGAACATCATTACTTAGGTCCATTCAACTTCTTTCGAACACGTATCAAAAAGACTAGCATGAAAATTTATTATAATGGCATTTTTCAAAATGCAATTGTGGATGGAGCTTACAAAAAACCCAACAGCACATTTTCTCCTTATCACGTCATTAAGCAGTTTGGGGCAGGACACAGGCATTGCTAAATGAGGTGAGAAGAAAAGGGAGAAAGTGTGCTAACTAGCTTTCAGTTCTCTCTGTCTCCAGAGTATACCCATGTTTGCCCCCTCTACTACAGAAATAAAGTCTAAAGTCTCGTTTGGAGAGAAAGTTCACATAATGAGACTATTGGTTAGAAGAGAAGGGGAATTATATTTTGAAACATACCTGCCATCCTGAAGTCATTAATGACTACACCGTTCCATTAATAACTTTATTTCCAATTACATGTAACTTACTACTATTAATGCTCTTTTTCTAGGGGAATTTATAGTTTAGAAGACCACGCATACCTTAGTTTTGGCTGGTAAGTACAAACTTGGACCTTCTAGTCTAGAGCTTGCTTGACAGGGTTATTCTCGTGCCTCAATGTCCCTCTTCGGAACAGCCCTCCCTGACTGGCCAGCTTCGCCCCACATTATTCCCTTCCAGAGCACCTTGCTTGTCATCCATCCCTCACTGTACCTAACACGTCTGGTCATGATTTATTTATGTAGTAGCCTACAACCCCCCCCCCAGTGGCTACCAGTATGCTTGGCACATAACTGGCACTCAAACACAGGTCGAAAGTCAATCTGAAACAGTTTCTCTCCCTGCTTAGCAGGATGCTGTCAGTAACGCACAGGACACTCTCCAAGTTGAAGCAAGTCCAGAATGAGCTATAAAATGACCTCAGCAACCAGGGTAGCAGAACAAAGTGAGGATAAAACCAAACAAAGAATAGGCACCACTCTCCTTCTAAGTCGTTCTGATTTATTTCCGCAGAAATCCATTTGACTTTTCCCTTGGGAAGTCTACAATCCGTTTCTTGCATCGGAATCTCTGGGTAGGCACAGAACGTGGCGTCAACAACGGCTTTCTTCACCAGCACATCTTATAGGAGACTTGCTATCAACGCAGAGTTGGTAACACGTAACTTGAAGCAGTTTTCTTTTAAAAGCTAATTAAGGTTTTTTTGTTACTGTTTTTTGTTTGGTTTTGGTGTTTGATGTTAGGCGCTTCAGTACCATAAATAAACCATTAACTTAAATTATTGTTCAGTGACTTTGGTGATCCTAAGTTTTAAATATGAGTAACTTACATAAAAAATCATATTCCTTCAACTTTGTAATCACTCGCACCACTGAGCCGTCACCAGATACAGACAAGTGCACTAACGAGTCGTCAGTCCTGTTAGTCCTGCAAATTGCTTACCGTGACTGACAAACTATCTTGGCCCCACCCTCCTGAACGAACATTGAAAACAAGACGAGACAAACACCACACAAGCACAAGTGGGACTGCAAACCTCCAGTACCGAACTAATTTTGACATTCCATAATCTTACGCATTAAAATATTCACTTCCGTAAATGCTTGTTTAACACTGTGGTGCACGCGGCCGGGACGCGTGCTTCACGTCCCCGTGCCTCACGTCTGCGCCTAGCAGGCTTTTGCTTTCCATCAGGGCAGCTTTATGGGGAATCTAAAATTTTAGAAACAAAGCATACCAAAAATGCACCATCTTTCAGGCAATAAAGCCAAATCCTGCTCACAGAAGCCTTTTAAAACTCCTCCATGCTTCCAAGAGACAAAACTTACCAAGTCCGCATAGCACAGACCCCCCCCTCCACCACCATCAGATTGGTTTGCCGGGCACACTCACCATGTGATAAGGCTTATCTTTAGATTAAAGGTTGAAAGATCTCTGTCTCCTCTTCGAAAGTAATTCCCAGCAGTGACCAGAGGACCAAAAGCTAACCCTGAATGATGCAACAGAGTCCACAGACGTCTGAGACCTCAGTGTGCTCAAACCCATAAGAGCCAGGTCCACAGCGGTCGCTGATGAACCGTAATCCAGCATATTGCATTAAATTAAGGACTAGAAGTCATTCTCAAAAAAGCATCCAGGATAATTTAATCACATCTAAGTCGAGAGAAGTCAGGGGGCAGCTGGGTGGCTCAGTCGGTGAAGCATTTGCCTTCGGCTCAGGTCACGATCTCGCAGTCCTGGGATCAAGCCCCAGGTAGCGGGCTCCTTGCTCGGCAGGGAGTCGGCTTCTCCCTCTCCCTCTGCTCATCATGCTCTCTCTCACTCACTCTCTCTCTCTTTCAAATAATAAATAAAATCTTAGAGAGAGAGAGAGAGAGAGAGAGAGAGAGGAGGAGCCAGGTATTCTTCTGAACGAGTCGGTTAGATTGTGATTATCAGAAAAAAACTCCGTTCTCTTGCTTCCCAACTGAGCAGGTAAAATTTTCTCTATCACACTGCATTTGAACTCAGTACATTATGTAGTAACTACTACACAGAAAACAGGCTGCCAGGTAACTTCTGTAGATTGGACAAAAGGGTTTTTGGAAGGCATATAAAACGCCAGGTGAGAGCAATGCCACAACGGCCTTTCTCAGTGGATAATGTCCACAGGAAACACTGTACTGTGAATTAAAGAGGCACTAGTGAAATGAAGGGCATCCAGAGGAGGGGAGTGAACTGGTTCAGATCCCAGAACACCTAGTGCATGAATACCTGTGGTGTCTCCAGGAGAACACTTCTGGGACTGAACCATATTCACGAATTTGAAGGGAAGTCAATTTCTAGGTAATAAAGGGACACATAGTTTCTGGCCATTGGAGCATTCCTTAAATAGAATGAACTGCCAAGCTCATAGTCTAGGGAAAGGTCAAAACTGAGGAAGACAATCTCTTAAGAACTGATAGAGACAAGGCATGATAATTCACGTAGAAGGCTTTACAATTCTCTTCTGTCAATGGAAACTCATTCCCTTTGGGTCATTTCCTCAAGGTGAGTCACAATATAATACAAGTCACTGCATTAACTTACACTGTCATTTTCCCTCCGAAACCTCCATGTATCTCCATGTATCAGTGTTGAATGAATTAGGGGTGCTTCCAGAAGATTCCCTGCATGAAACCTAAATTTCCAAAAAGTTCTAGGTCTGACTCTAGTTCCGTCACTTACCTATATCAACTTGGAGAGATCACAGCTTCCCTGGACCTCAGATGGACTCCTACTTAGAGCCCTCCTCCCTTCCGCCCCCAGCTCTTCCGTTGCTTTAACACCACCTCCACTGGTGGTGTGGGGAGTCCACAGTGGCTGAGTGGCTCTGTGGCGTCCCGGGGGCAAGGGCCACAGGTATTCAACGTCCCCCAGTGTCACAATACTTCTCACCACCCAGCTACACTTGGAAAACGTTGGTTAGAGGAATTACAAATTTCTTTCCAAGGCCAAATTTTGTGAGATTTATCTGTTAAACTTGTCATCAGCAACAGCCCTTCTTACCTAAACACAACAAACTACTCTTTCCTCTCTATCCCAAGTATCCTGTCCTTAGTAATACAGTCCACAACCAAATACTTGAAATTTAGGATCACCAGGAAAAATTTAAAACAGGGTAAGGAAAAAAAAAAAAGACTATTTTTTGAATGCATGATTATCAAGAGACCTGGTTCAATAAGATTCAAACGACTGGATGCTACCCCCCTCCAACCAGGACTCCGCGAGCGGGACACATGCTCAGCGCCCGTGGCCTTCAGGGTATCTCCCCAGCTCTCCTAGAGCAGACTTAGGCATGCAGCTGGTCACTGGGTAGGTTTTCATCCAGACTTGAATACAACTTCACTTATAACAGCTACCAAGAATATCTGGAGTTGGAAGGAAAAGGTTAACGAATATCTAAAAAATTAAAATTTGTTAAGACCTCTAAGTATTGACTCAAAACATTTAACTTTGATTAAGAAAGATGTGAACAACTTTTGGCTTTGGGACTTAATAAATATGTATTTTTTATTCTTGTAATCTTATTATTATTATTTTAGGAAATTTTCTCTCTCTGTCACATGCATGCACACACACACACACGTTTTGGGAAACCTCGGGCTCCAACGACCTGGGACATCTCCACGCGCAGAGCATCTGTGTGCACAACCGCTAGCAGTGAGAGGACACTGTTTTTGCCACCCTAGATTGTTCATTATATCCTTTAAAACTCAAAAGATGTGTTTTTCAGCCCAAATCTCTGGTCCCAGTATCTCACTGCACCAAACATGACTTTATTCCGTCTCTTTTACCAGTGGTCAGTGGCACCAGCACTCATCGCCAGAACACGGACTGCCGAGCACGGTTTAGTGTGCCCTTCCCCATGCAGTGAGGACAGTAACAGACCTAAACGAGCAGTTCTCTGATGATTCGTGTTTTGGAGATCTCCCATTCTAAAGAACAGAAATTATTTTTTGGGGTGTTTTCATTAGGGCTTTTACCAGAAATTATTCATAGGACTACTACATAAAACAGTATTTCTACAACATACAAGGAAACGTCAGACTCCTTATGTTTACGATATAAAATCTCCAGGGGAAAACAAAGGGTGTTTATATGAATTTAATGACCTACATAACACTCAAGCACCAATTTTCTTTAATCTAGGATCAAAACATCCCTAAAAGGATTTCTTAAAAACAAACAAAAGCCCTCCTTTTCTCAAAGCCAATAAACAGCAGGGAATCCTTAATGCCACTGGATGGCACGTCATGATTTCTTATAAATTACTAATAAACTCTCTAAAATAAGTATCAAAACTACATAGTTTTTTAAATGCTAAACAAGAAAATCAGATAAAAGAAAACCAATCCACAACACACTGTTCTTTAATTCCTTGAAATTGTATGGACAGTTTACCAGCTTTACGCAGGATGTGAAGGACGGATGAATTATTCTAAATATAATTAATCTAAAGCATCTTATACAGAAATGGGAGAGGCTGGTGTCTGAAAGAGGGGAGTGGAAACAGCAGGTTCCACAGAGCTATATCTTTCATTTCAAAATGTCAAGAGACGTCAGTCAACGTGACCTAAGCTAAACATGGGTAAATACTTTAATACAGATTTGGGAAATACAGGAGAGCAAAGCTCGCCACCATGAAAATAACCTACCGTTTGTTTGTGTCTGCACAGCTCAGAGGGTCAGAGAGAGGCCAGTTTATAGTTTTTTGGCAGAGATAAAACACAGTCCACCACAGAACATGAGATTTCAAGGAAAGCTCCTTCAAATTCAGCAGCTAGCAGCTTGTCTCTCTTTGCTGTCACTCCCGATCAGAGAAGCCCACGCTCTCTCCTTTCCTGCCCCCACCCAGTCATACTCGAGCTCTCGGACTGAAAAGGTCTGGAACAGATTAAAAGTCGGGCCACAAAATAAAAAGCCCTGGCATGTTATCAAGGCTGTCTGGAACACACATACACAGTGGGCCCAAAACGGGAAACTAAAGGCGGTAAGAGAATTTTATGAAACTTTTTTTTGGCACGCCTAATTGTATGTTTGCGTGTACACACGTGCTAAAGGGAGGGCGGGGGAATTTCTTTTCTTTCAGTACTTTTTCTCATTTGAAACAAAAGACTAAGCCGTGTGTGTAATTAATGCATCTACTGAGGATCCCAGCCAAGTTGTTTTATTTCACTATTTTAACTGAAAGTACTTACACAAAAAAACAAAACAACTTTGTTCCAATTCCTGATTTCTGCAGTTAGCTAAGAGTTAATCATCATCTTTCATAACCTTATGTTGGGGAAAAAAACCATAGATGATTTTTTAAAAATTTCCAAAATGCAGACAAGCTGATCCACTTCACTAAAGATGATTTAAGGAAACATGGTGGCTGTCGCTCCAGTCCATACAAATGGCAGCATTTATTAAGTTCTCTACCTCACCTGGTTTCCTATTTCAACCCCAAGGGCTTATTCAAGTATTAAGTAAAATCCAAAGTTGCAAATTATTAACATGCCACATTACTTTTTTAACACCCAAACAGATCTGAAAGCTCAAAAGGCTAGCATTTAAGCCAAACCGGACATCTGTCAAAATGATGGTCTCTGCCCTGACCCCGCCTGTGACTTCACTTGAACAGGGGGTTCCGTCTGTCCACAGCTGTCCAGGGGCAAACCCACACGTTGGGGTTTCATAAAGGTAACATATACACATAGCAGAACTGTTCACAGTTCTTTTACCCAATCACGGCTGGTCAGAGTTCTCCTTTCTCTTTTGTCCCCCAGGGCTGTGTTTGGAAGGCATTCACAGAGTTAATTCCTCTTTCCCGTAAGGGCCTCACAGTTGTTGTGAGGTCAACCCCTGTGAAGCTTCAAAGGTTCCCCGTCCCCTCTGTCTGACCTACTCAGTGATGTGCACACTGTTTTCATTTAGCTGCATCCAGTCCAAGATGAAGACTTCAAAACCACAACGCTGTGCTCCTTTTCAGATTCATTTTTCCATGGCTTTGGAAGAATATCTCAGAAACCCAACTGAAGAAACTGAGAAGAGTGAAAAAATATGTATAAAAAGCACTACAGAGCTTGCACACGATTTTACCAAAATGTGTGCATTTGTGGGGAGAACATTCTTTTGTGCAAATGGTGACTTAGTCATGCAATTTGGAGGGGAAAATAGCTTTGCTTTTTGTTTCCTAAATAAAAAAAACGAAGGACCTTTCCTTAAAAAAAAAAAAAAAAAAAAAAAAAGGCAAGCCAGAGTGAGAAGAGAAGGGAGAAATGCGTTCCCTGGTCTATCTCAAGGGCGACGGCCCCCCCTCCAGCCCCTCCCAACTGAGGACAGCAAGCACGACACCGCCCAGCACAGGACAGTGCTCGCTGCTCTCTGAGGTCGAGCAGAAGCAGATGCGGGGTCACAGACAAGAGCTGGCACCCCAGGTTTCACGGCAGCCTGGCGCCCTGAGGATGACTGTGGCCAGAAGGACCATTTTAAGCAAAATCACGATGTCCCCCAAATGTGAAAGGAACCGCGAGCCTCAACTCCCGTTAGTAAGCCTCTACAACATTCCCCAATCCTACCCCAAGGAGTCCAAACTACAAAGCTGATTTACGTCTGAATTTCTCTCTCAAGTGTAGACGGAAAGGTATAAAATGAGGTATAAAAAGCATCCTGGAAAAGCTGGGTGGGCAGTCATTTTTTTAATACTATAAAGCAATGCGATTCTGTTTCAGTGAATCTTCCCAAAGTCTCTCTCTCTCTCACACACACACACACGCACACAGTTATCAAAAGTATCTAAAAAGGTTTTGAGATGAACCTTTACCAAAACGAGGGTCAAGCCTTGGGTCTAGCCAAGAGGTGGTCTTGTTCTTATGGTTTATATAGTATATCTCTCCATCCTGAGTCATGCCTTGTTCCCATCCATCAGGAAGAGGACCTATAAATACAGAAAAAACAATCACAGTCGGTTTTTATTTGGTGCAGCTAAAAAAAGTGGGAAGGGTGCTAATTTATAAAGAAAACAGGTCTTGACAAAACAATGTATTAAAACAGAATTAAACATGTGTTCAGAGAAGAAAAGTAAACCTATATACCTGATTCTTCTCTACTTCATAAAAGAAACTACTAATTAATAAAATCCATATCCCCAGAGACATGGATAGGAAAAAAAAAAAAAGAGTCGTGAAAAGTCCTTTCGGAAGTCATGACCCAAATAATTATCACCACTGTTAACATGGCGCACTCAGTGCCAGGGCTCAGGGACGCCCCATCCAGTGAGCTTAGGGACCGTGCTTTCCGACAGACATCAAGGCTCTTCAACGACGAGGACACCAAGTGTCTTCAGAACACGTGAAGTGTTGTGCACATTCTGTTCATGTAAAGCACACTTTGGCTAAGTCTGCCAAGCTCCGTTTATTTCCATGATTTATGTGCCTGGCTCTCACCAAGAAAACGACCACAGAGAAAACTCCATTCCAGAAAAAGCTTATTTTTAGGTAGCCCAGAAGCCGCTAGGAAGTGGGGGTGGGGGCTCAGCGCTAAGTCCGTCACGGGCTGGGCAGAGGGCGGGGTGAGCACTGCAGCTGTGCAAGGCCCACTTCTCAGGAAGAACGAGGAGAGAGACAACTTCAAGGCTACAGAGCATGGGAACGACACCTACGAGATAGGACGGACGGAAGGACCGAGGACCTCCTGGATGCCGGACACTGCCCAGAGCAGACTATGTCCGACAGGTCATGTAATCCTCACAACCACCTCACGGCCCACACAGTGGCCGTCCCTCCATTCCAACGAGGACACTGACACATGGGCTCCATATGGTCTGACATCGCACCTGAGACCCAGCAGCCAGGTCCCCGAGCTGCTGTTCCTTCTCAGCCACCTCCCCTCCAAGACCAGGCACTGAGGGGGCTGCCTGTGCAAAACCGGACTGCGTTCCTCATTCGTAAACTGGCAACGCAAGCCTAACTTGTGAGGGATGCTGAGTAACTCTGCTTAAAGAAAACACTCACAAAGGCCCACGGGACCCAAAGCCACCCTCATTCCAGACCAGTTTCCTTTGTTTGGAAACTGACCAATTCACTACTACCCCACTGTCAGAGGTCTGCTGTGATGGGGATAAAATGGTGACATTGGAGAGCTCTGTACTCCGAGAGGCCCTGGGGAAGCCCCTCCTGCCGTCCTTCTTGTGCACTTCTGTCCACAGTGAAAGCTAACCACAGCCAGAGCTGGAATTTGCCACAGGGGCCCCATATTCACTAACAGGTGAGTGGGAAGCAAACTCGTTTAACACCTACAGATGGAACCCCTTTTCTCGGTAGCATTCACTGTCACTTGGGCTGTTTCACTACCAGGAAAACAGGACCTCCGTAACTGAAGACGAGTGCTTGCGAACGACCTTTAATTGGGAAGCCGGCTCAATGCAAAAGTGACATTCTAAGTGCCTGAGACCCCCTGATGACCAACAGTCAACAGCAGGTGTAGGATGGCTCTGAACACCTCCATCGACAATACCAGCACATCCCATTACAGCCTCCAAACCTGCCGTTTTCACTGGCACTGCTGTCCACCTTGGCCGACTGCGTCAGAACCCAGAGCAGCGCCCTGCACGCAATGCAACCAGCCTGTCCTACAGATGACAGTCACGTTCTTTCTCTGTGACCCCTCTGCTCCGGGGCATCTCTAAGAGCTCAGCCGTCACGAGTCACAGCTCCCTTTTCTCAGCCACCACAGAGCTCCCTTCCTTGGTGCCTGACTTCTCATCACCTCTCCTCATCCCAGCGTCCTCTACCAAACAGCAACCGGGGTTTTCTTCTTCAAATACTGTCTCATCAACTCTTCCATGTAACTTATTACTTGTAAAAGCAGTTCCTTTCCTCTCAAGCATCAAAAGGAAAATGAAGACTGGACTCACTTCTTAACAGGTGTTCTTCACACACCCGATGCCGTCCCCTCAACTTCTCACAAAACCAGGCCATCTCTTTGTGGCTGCTGCTCTTCCACAGACGTCCTTTGACCCCGCCCCTTAAAAACTCGTATTCACCCTGCAGGACAGCTCAGAGGTCGGCTCTTCGAAGCAGCCTTCTCTGAGTCTTCTGTTTGACCCGTGCACACGTGTGTCTTCCTGCTGGCGAGACGCTCACTCGTGTTTGCACGCACAGGCGAGCAGTGTCTGACGAGCTGCTCAATAAATACCTGAAGAAACAATGAAGGTCCTGCCTTGATGCAGTTTGAACTTTCTATAAATGAGCTTAAAATCAAGTAGTACATATATTATTTTCAATTCACATATTTATAAACAGAATAATAAATGACATGTTATTAAACCCAGTGCCTTTGTTCCTTAAGCTTTTTGTCCATAAATGCATGCATTTTCACAGTTCTTTTTTTTAAAATGTTAAAAATTACAGAAATGCAGAATGGAAAAAGTATAAGTTTTTTGTGACCTACTCCCAAGGGCAAAGGCTCAACAATTTCAGTTTTGTGCTAAGTTCTGGGTTCCTCTCCTGTGCCTATGTCTCCGTAGCAGCTGTGTACTCACTGATGTCATGCTCCACCTGCCCCATTCTTGCTTTATTCACTTAATAGATTATGGGCATCTCTTCTTGACACAACACATAGCTCTTTATCCTTTTAACGGCTTCATACATCTTACTGCACAGGCAAAGCTCTGAGATGTTGTGGGTTCCGTTCCAGATCATGAGAATAAAGAGAGTCAAATGAAGGTTTTGGTTTCCCAGTGCATTTAAAAGTTAGGTTTACACCACCCTATTAAGTGTGAATTAGCATTAGGTTTAAAAAAATAATAATTTGAAAGGTTTATTGCTAAAAAAATACCATTATCTGAGCTTGCAGTGAGTCCTCATCCCTTTGCTGGATGAGGGTCCTGCCTGGGTGCCGAGGGCTGCCGACGGTCAGGGTGGTGGCTGCTGGAGGCTGGGGTGGCCGTGGCAAGGTCTCAAGGCCAGACAACATGCAGTTTGCTGCCCTGATCCACTCTCCCCGTCAGCAACGATTTCTCTGTAGCACAAGAGGCTGTTTGACAGCATTTTACCCACAGAACTTCTTTCAAAACTGGAGTCCGTCCTCTCAAACCCTCTGCTGCTTTATCAACAAGCTGACGTAATATTCCAAGTCCTTTGTTGTCATCTCAACCTTCACAGCACCTTCACCAGTAGATTCCATCCCAAGAAACCACTGTCTGTGCTCATCCGTGAGAGGCACGTCCTCATCGGTTCAGGTTCGATCATGAGATCACAGCAGATCAGCCCCGTCTTCAGGCTCCACCTCTGACCCGGCTCTCTTGCTGTTTCCACCTGTCTGCAGCAACTTCCCCCACTGAGGTCCCGAACCCCTCATAGTCGTCCCTGAGGGTGGGAATCCACTGCTGTGAAACCCTTTTTCGTGTTGGTATTTTGACCTCCTCCCATGAATCACAATATTCTTATTGGCATCTAGAGTGGGCAATCCTTTCCAGAAGGTTTTCAGTTTACTTTGCCCGGATCCATCAGAGAATCACCATCTATGGCAGCCATAGCCTAGTGAAATGTATTTCTTACACAGTAAGACCTGAAAGTCGAAACAATTCCTGGCTCCATGGGCTGCCGGCATGAGAACAAGATTCATCCCACTGTCCGTCTGCATCAGAGCTCTGGGGTGCCCGGGTGCACTGTCCATGAGCAGTAATACTTTGAAAGAAATCCTTTTATTCTGAGCAGTAGGTCTCAACAGTGCACTGGAAACACTCAGTAAACCAAGGTGTCAGCAGTTGTGCGCTCACCCAGGCTTTGCTCTTCCATTTCTAGAGCACGGGCAGAGTCGACGGAGCACAATGTGTAAAGGCCCCAGGAACTTTCGGAGTGGCCAATGGCAGGGGCTGCAACTGAAAGTCTCCAGCTGCATTAGCCCCTACGCAGAGAGTCAGCCCGTCAGCCAGGCACTGACTTCTCCTCTCCAGCAATGGAAGTCCTAGACGGCGTCCTCTTCCCATAGAAGGCTGTGTTGTCTATGTTGAAAATGTGCGGTGATCTCAGCTGGGTCTTCTGGATCCACACATCCATGTTCCTTAGCCCTCACAAACCAACTTCCCCCAGCTCCCGGCTCTTCTTCTGCAGCTCTCCACACCCCCCTCAGCCTCCAGAGAACTGAAGAGGCCAGGGCCTTGCTCTGGACAGGTTTTGGTTTACAGGAATGTGGTGACTGGTTTGATCTTCTATCCAGATGACTGAAACTTTCTCCCCCTCAGCAATAAGGATGTTTTGCTTTTTCATTTGTGTGCTCACGGGAGTAGCACCTTTCATTTCCTTCAAGAACTTTCTTTCACATTCACAACTTGACTGTTTGGCACAAGAGCCCCAGCATCAGCCTGTCTTGGCTTCGACACGCCTTCCTCACTCTAGTGGCTTCATCATTTTCTAGCCTTTGGCTTCAAGGGACAGACTTGCGACTCTTCCTTTCGCTTGACCACTCACTGGCCTGCCGTCAATATTGCTGTGTCTCAGGAGGAAGGCGGGAGGGGAGGTGGGCGATGGGGACTGGCCCTCAGCGGGACAGTCGCCACACACACAGCATTTATTAAGCTCACCGCCTTACACGTACACGGCTCATGGCATCCCGAAACATCAAAGATCACGGATCACAGATCACCATAACAAGAACAGTGATGAAAAAGTCAGGACTATGACAAGAATTGCCACAATGTGGGGCGCCTGGGTGGCACAGCGGTTAAGCGTCTGCCTTCGGCTCAGGGCGTGATCCCGGTGTTATGGGATCGAGCCCCACATCAGGCTCCTCCGCTAGGAGCCTGCTTCTCCCTCTCCCACTCTCCCTGCTTGTGTTCCCTCTCTCGCTGGCTGTCTCTCTCTGTCAAATAAATAAATCTTAAAAAAAAAAAAAAAAAAGAATTGCCACAATGTGACACAGAGAGACAATGTGAGCGAACACTATTGGAAAAATGGCGTTGACAGGCCTATCAGTGCAGCATTGCCATAAACCGTCAGTCTGTACAAAACAGTCTCTGAGAAGCCCCCCAGAGTAAACACATGAGAGTTCATGGATCCCTGCTCCCAGTGTCAGATATCAGAGGGGTCCCTAACTCGTGTGTCTGCTCTAAGGAACAGTACAGCACACAGTCCCTGGGAGCAGCTATGGCGGGGCCACCCCCGCCACCACGGCTCCATCACAGCCACCGCACGCCGATGACACGGCCCACATTCAACCCACATGATGGCCTTGTGTGCCAGGCACCATTCTCATCTCTGTCATATGGATGATGAAACACAGGGACGTCCAGAGACGTCATCCATCCGGGGAGACAGGAAACCTGCTCAAGGTAAAGATGTGAACCTGGGTCTCTGACGTGACAGCTTCTGCTGTTAAGCCTGCAATACGCTGCTTCCCAAACATATCAACATATTCCCCAAAACTCAGGGAAGTGTTTCCATACATTAAATTTGCAAAGTGAAAATAGTGACTTTATCCCTTTATACACAAGTTTAAGTCGTTAAGTATTTATCATATGTAATCCTATAATATCAAGTATTTGTTATATATAAATCATTAAGTATTTAGTATTTCACTAAAAGCAGTAGACTTCAAAAATGAAATTCAGGAAACTTTTCACTAATACCTTTCTTATACACCGTAACCATCAAAACCAGAGCTGTGAAGGCACTAATTCCAAACATGAAGGCACAAAGAGAACAGGCCGACTGCTAACTACGGAGTGAAAGGTGCTGGTTTTCACACATATTTCTATACATAAAGAATTAAATGAGGTACTGATGAGACAGAATTATCATACAATTTTATAAGCACTCAAATTAATATGCCAAACAGAAAAGAAAACAATGCTTTCTATATTCGTGTGTATTTTTCATTTAAAACGCTGGGTAACTATAATGTTATATGGAAAGAGAGGTTCAAAATAGGATGTTTCCTTTACATAAAAAGAAAGCTACTGACCAAAGGCAAAGGAGCAGATGAGGAAAGATGACCTTTAAATATCATCGGACCACAATCGAATCCTTAGCAGTAGAAAAAGAAAACTGAAATTGGAAGCAAATCTTCAACGTTAAATGTGAATTAAAACAATACAGACCCAGGGGCGTATGGGTGGCTCAGCCGGTTGAGCGCCTGACTCCTGGTCTCAGCTCAGGTTGTGGGTTCAAGCCCTGTGCGGGGCCCCACGCTGGTGTGAAGCCTATTTGAAAAACAAACTGAAAAACTAAACCTAAACAAACCAGATCCGGGCTTTATACACACAAAACAAGAATTTTTAGTTAAACGGACCTTAGAAGAAATTCAGTGACTTGATACTTAATGCAGGATTCTAAGTCATTATGCTAAGTTAATACGTCAACTGTTGAATAATCATGAAAAGCACAGAAAACAAGAGGGATAGATTTCCTGAGTCATGAGGTCACACGGGCTACTAAAAGTTTGACTCAAATGTGTTCGGGCTAGCCTTAGAACGGAGTAAGGTCCTAAGTCCAAGGGGAAATCTGGGCTTCCCACGTTAAGAGAAGACCACAGGGATAAATCAAAATAAATTTAGAATGCCTTTGAGTTCAATTTATATTCTGACTGAATGTGTTATAAATATAATTTCTTCAATATGGATAATATAAAATGAAGTAAAATACAAGTAGCAAAATGTTATTTACATAAGATGATTTAAAATTTGTGACCAAATCACCTGGAGGGTTTGTTAAAACACATGTTGCTGAGCCCCACCCTTAGAATTTCTGATGAGAAAGTGAGGGGCTGGCCTGGGAGTGCCCACACGACGCTGATGCTGCTGGCCTGGGGACACACTGGGAGAACCACCGACTTAAATAACTACTCAGAATTTGTGAGCTGGCACAGAACTCCCTCTTGCCTACGTCCAGCTTATACACAAGTACAAGTATTCACTATTATGTACCATGGGCAGTTCACAGACCGCACTCTCAAGCGCTGTGTGTCTGAGAACGGCACGCAAGGAGGTCTGCTAGAGATGCTGTGAACGGCTTGCATCCATCAGGACGAAGCAAGTCGTAGTAAGAGTGATGCTTTTTCTCCTGTAAACAAACACACACACACACACACACACACAACAACCCTGGATGGCTCAAGCAACTATGAAGGAGAAGTACACCACAATTTTTTTGTCCGCTAATGACAACATGAAAGTGAAGAGTAGGGCCCTGGAGGAAAGATGTCACTAGAAACTCTTGACTTTCTCAATTCAAATGAAGAACTCTTGTCATACAGTACAATTTGGTTACGTGTGTTTCCTTCTAGGCTAGGCTGTGAAATGCCTGGACACAGAGTATTTATTTTTGTGTACACTGTGCATTTTTCTATTTTACTGTCTAGCAGAGTGCCCATGACCCAGAAAGAGGGGAGTAAACATTGGCTGAAACTAATGGACAAGAAATTCAGTTAAAACCCTTTATTTAGCTAGTGAAATAAAATGTTCTGAATTTTCCTTTTCATGTAAGCTCAGCCTCTCCATCATCTGGCACGCCTTAAAGGGAAGGCACAGGGATACCGCAAACTCTTTTCTTCGGTAAATCTGTACCGAGGTCCTACTACAGTCGGCCATGATTCTAGGTTCTGAGATGCATAGTAAGCAACAAGCAAAACAGTCCCTGTTTGATGGCACTCCTGTTTTAACCAGGAAAACACACAGATATGTCAAGTACAGGGCTGGCTGGTGAGTGCAGGGAGCAAAAGAAATAGAGCAACATGAAGGCCAACAAGCCTGGAAATGTCTTTTACAAGGTGTGGACCAGGAGGGGCTGCACAGAGGAAGCAACCTCCGGGCTGAGAGTCCAACACAGCGCAAGCTGAAGCCTGTGGTGATCTGGCAGGAGCGTCCCAGGCAGGGACACAGCAAAGGGACCGTGTGCGGGGGCAGAGGGGCAGCGGTGCATGGCGGCCAGAAACTTTCATCATTTCACAACCAGTGCAGTGCCGAACAGCTAACACATAAAGGGGATTCCCAATCCTCAAGGGTAAGAACAATTCTCTAAGCTCAGGGGCAACCTCTAAGCAAGTCAGAGCGGTCCATAAACATTTTTGTGCTAAGTCATGTTCACACACACTGAACACAGGCACTCAGACAAGGCAGAGATGTGGGAGTTTTTCAAGGCTCACCACCACACCAAAGTGTTCTGGGAAGGAAAAGGAGATTAAGGCGCCTGGGTGGCTCAGCCATTAAGCATCTGCCTTCGGCTCAGGTCATGATCCCAGGGTCCTGGGCTTGAGCCCCACATCCGGCTCCCTGCTCAGCGGGAAGCCTCCTTCAGAGGTCAGCATTTTAATGACATATAAAGAGGGTGAGAAATTTTCTTTAAAGTAACTTCTACCACCCAACGGGGGGCTCTACCAACTGAGCCAGGCAGGTGCCCTGAAGAGGAGAAATTTAAATTGGGATAAGCGGAAGAAGAGTGGTAGGCTACCATTAAAGTAATTCATAAACGAAAGTTACGTACCCTTGGGGAAAATAAAATGTTTCGGTAGCATTTACTACTGCCGGTGGAATGATAACTCATGTACCACAGGAGTGCAACTTCCTGCAATACTTTAAAAACAAATAAAGTACCCCATGTCATAACACAGAAGGTGACTCCACACCAACGTCCTGCTCTTGCCTCGGGACCTTCTGCATTAGTGATGGCTCACATTTGCAACGTCTCACCAAACAAGAACATCTTGATAAACTACCCCACAACCCTAACCCTAGCCCTAACCCTCCCTCTCACCAGCCCCACGATTCAGGAATAATGTCATCACCCAGGACACTGCAAGTTCACTAAACACACACCGATGAGTGGTGCAAACACAGAACTATCAGGAAGTCATCTCCTTCCAACGCGGGAGCAGCAGCTGGAAAAGATGCCGCGACCTCTGAAAGGTTCTAACACGGACCAATCTGAGTTTTGGAACCGCGGTCTCTTGCGTCTACGATGAACCGCAGAGCGCTCTTCCTATACGCAAGGTATTCTAAGTTCTCCGTGAGCGTCTCCTAACTCACTTCACAGACCCACGGAGTGGCTACTGTTACTCTCAGGCACAGAAAAGCTGCCCAAGCTAGCAGGCAGCGGACTGGGGACTCCAGCTCTCCCGAACCCGTGGTCTTGAGGGCTGCGCTACAAGCACAACCAACCTTCACTGACAACTTTCAAGAAACCCCACAGCTGCAGCCGTGTCCACACAGAGGGACTCCCACACTTGAATGCCTCTCAACAAGGTCAACTCAGGTCGTTCTCCTCCACCAACTAGACACAGACACTTCACAAAATACGTCCCCATATTCTGAGTGGATTTCCCTTTCAACGACAATTGCATCTGCTCCTCAAACAGAACTAAGGCAGACTTTCACACTTCAGGACTCGGTTTTAGCAGCGGCCTCCAAACCGGTCTTCATCGCCGACCACATTCAACGCGGCAACGTCATCTGGCCTCGCTTCCTCCGAGGCCGGGGCTCTCTGACTCAGGCCTCCCTGAGGCCCACAGCGGAAGTCCTCGAATCATTCCGGGGTTACTGACGGCCCTAGACAGGCAGGCAGTACAGGCTGCTGCCTCGGTCCTGAGCTCGCAGCCACCCTCACTCCCAGCCCTCAGCACACAGTGTCCCCCACTCTCTCTGCAGGCCTCCGCATCCCCTCCAGGGGGATACCACTTCCCCAGGAGGACTTTGCCCGCTGATCACTGCCTCTCCCACGGCATCAGGTCCCTGCTCTGTGGTAAGAGGATTCCATCATGCTGTTGATGCAGCAATCCACTCAGTGTCGATCCTCCCAGTTGCACGCCTCACTCAGTCCGTCTGTCCAGTCCCACGCAGTGTCACGCATTTTCACCCCCACATACAGCCCCATTGCTCCCACTTGCAGCCTGTGTCCTCCTCGCCTCCACTGTTTTTTTATATTTATTTTTATTATTTTTGATTTATTTTTTCAAAATATTTAATTTATTTATTTGACAGAGAGAGCATAAGCAGGGGGAGCAGCAGGCAGAGGGAGAGGCAGGCTCCTCGCTGATCACAGAACCCGACATGGGGCTCAACACGGGGTCTGATCCCAGGACCCCTGCGTCATTACCTGAGCCAAAGGCAGACACTTAACCAACTAAGCCACCCAGGAGCCCCTAGCCTCCACTGTTTTTATCCACTGAAATCCTACTCTATTCTCACACTATAGCTTTGGGAAATTTCCTCAATTCTATCCCATGAATAAGGCTTTTCCTCACCGATGTACTGAAATCGCACTTGTTTTTGTTTTTTACTGCAGACTGTCTTGAATTTGCTCTTTTACACTGAGTTTAACTATAGACCAGGTAGTAGCATGGGAAGAATTTATAATTCTGCCCCAGAATATAGAAAAAGAGGTCTCAATTTTTTCCTAAATGGGTGTGCTCAATTTTCAAGGTTGATCAGGACAAACATGGCAACAGCGACTGGAAACTGCCACTGGGGTTAGTGATACTATCATCTGCAGACATGTAGCTTCCAAACACAAGGGCGCTCAATCAAGTACACGCACCCTGGACTAGTCAGCGGTTCTGCGTCCACAGACAAGCATCTGAAATTTACACGCTCGATCTCATACGTCCCTAACAGTCCCTACTGAAATCCTGCCCTGAATAAAACTTCAGGTAGACATACATGAAACAGTTGTCATGTACAATCAATATTAAGTATTATTGTCACTGTTTTTTGTGGCTTCAATAACACAAATGTGGGGCAAATATTTATAAATGTACGAGTAGAGGAAAACGCAGTTTATAAAATCAAGTTTTGGTAGAAGAAATAGGATTTCTCCTCAGTTTCTGTTGCAACAGTTTTACTGTCAGGGTGAAAACTGACTTAAAGCACGCAGCCCCAGGTCATGAGGTCAAGGCTGTCATTCTTGTGTGCAGGCCTAGAAGCTAAAAAGATTGTGAACATACTGATTAAAATCTGCTTCACAAAAGCAAGAGTGGTGACCAGTCCATTTCTGTTTCTCCTTCAAGTCAGGGTGTACTCCTGGGTCACACGGGTAGCGACGAGAGTCTTCTGCTGAACCAGTGGTCGTGCTGGGAAGCCCAAAGCCCTGGCACCACTTACCTGCACTCCGGGTCCCCAGCCACGATGTTCACGTCCCCTTCCCAGCACACGCCGCACTGCGCTCTCATCTCTCCCTAGACCCCTGCCCTTCCCGAGAGGCCCAATGTCTGAAAGAAGCACGGGCCTCTCTTGTCCTGGTCTCCCCACAGCTGACCACTGCCGCCACACACAACCAGTCCGTGGAGCTGAGATGAGCAAACCCTATCCGTGTAAAGAATGACTGATCGGTCTTATCAGGTCACATCTACCAGATTCTCAGTTTGTGCTTTTATAAATCACAGATTTGTTAAGAGTTGGTAACATTTTACAGAATTTTTATATTAAATAAGTGTTCTATAAAATGATGGATTCCACGTGTCAGTTTGTATAGACTTTATTCCAGTAGGAAACAGGGTAACATTAAAACAGCAGTAAGGAAGCAGACCTCTCGGACTTGTGTGGTTCTGAGCTCACATTCTAGAGTCTCCTGTCTGGTGGCAGCACCACCTGCGGGCCCCTCAGACGCACCATCTCAGCTCCCACTCCACCTGCTGAGTCACAGTCTGATTTTAACAAGTCCCCAGGCGAACCCTCTAACTACCACACACCAAGAACCACCTACCTATAATACAGAAAACTAGTAAGGCTGGCTTGTTTCTATCAAACTCTTTCACAGAGCGACCTACCATTAGCTCAAACTTGACCAACACCACAACACTACCATTCAGGGGATTTGTTGGTTAAAAAAAAAAAATCACCCTTGATGCATTCCAAATGCAAGTATGATTTCAGCTATCCCTTAACACTCTAGAAAGACAGTGGAGTTCTGAGAGAATGGCAGGAGGGACCTATGGTCAATTCTTGGACCCTATACTTACTATCTTTCTAACCTTGTGCAAGTTCCCTCACCTACTCAGTGCTCACTTTCCTCATCCACAAAGAGGACAGGAGCACTCTTGTCCATTAGTTGTAGAGAGGTTTTAAAAAAAAAAAAAAGTACTTGACAGAGGGCAGAGCTTATAGCTGGTACTTTAAAAAGTAGTTCCCTACTCTTTCCTGGAATAGTTGTGGAATTTTGTTCCAATAATGTACTTAACTTACTAAAATTCACACACAATGCAAAGAGACAGGTTGATCAGTAAATAAATCTGGGTCTCAGAGCTGAAATGATCAGATAACAAAACAGTGAGCCCACAGGTTTGCCCTTCCATGACAGAAGGGCCGTAAAAAAAGGTCCTATTTTTGGTGGCCTCCCAAACTCTTCAAGATGAAGCTCAGACTTCTCGGCTGATCACACAAAGGCCTTCTGAGGACGTCCACCGTCCCACCACGAGTTACGTAACTGGGAGTTTCAAGCTCCCTCGCCTTCCCTTTCCTTGGGCACACGTCACCTCACGCTCACCTACTAAAGCTCGGGTCCTGCATTCAGCATTCTGTACCAGCACCTCCAGCCCCCCCACACTGGTTATTACGACTGCACCTGACGCGTCTCCCTCCTGTAAGAAAACATGCTCAGGTCGCATCACGCCCTGTAAGCTCCTTTACGCCACGGCTTCTGGGCTACCTCTCCCCGAATCTGTTCCCCAAACATCCCTCCGCAACTCTGAACTGGCTGTTGTGTGATGCGTGGAACATTCTTCTCTTTCCCCCAGATACCTGCATGGCTCTCGGCTCACTCACATCTCTGCTCAATTACAGGACACCTGGACTAGAGACGCTAACGCAGCACCACCTCCCTCTACCCCCAGCCAAGTGCTCTCTGACCTGTAACTGATTTTTCTCTTGCCATTTTTAACTATGCGACACACTGTCCGTTTGTGGATACTCTGTACTCTCATGGGCTATCAGAGTGCGTGGCACACGGTGGCCATTCAGTGTTTGTTGAGGGAATGAATGAGCGCTTGGCTTCTAAGCTGCCTTCTCTAGCCTCCCAACCGCCTTCACACTGTCCTCTCCTCGCTCAGCACTCAGTGCTACGCCTGCCGTAACATTCACTGTTGTCGTTATACGGGGAAACCTGTCCTAACTTGACTCTGCAATCTCAGTGGCCATGAGAGTGCTTGGTACAAAGTAGGGCATGTGGTATTTGTGGAAGGAATAAGTGAGAAAGGGAACAATTGTCTCAAGGTGAAAATGACTTTGTTAAAAATCATTTTCATGTTGGGGGCGCCTGGGTGGCTCAGTCAGTTGAGCGCCTGACTCTTGATTTCGGCTCAGGCTGTGATCTCAGGGTCCTGGGACTAAGCCCGGTGTCGGGCTCCATGCTCAGCACAGAGTCTGCTTGTCCCTCTGCCTCTGCCCCTCCACGTGCATGCATGGGCGCGCCCCCTCTTTCTCTCTCTCTCAAATAAATAAATAAACAAAAACTTTTAAAAGTTTTTAAAAATTTTCATCTTTGTGACAGCTGAAAGAACTAACGTCCTAGAGGAAAAGGCCAAGTAGAAGCTCAGAGAACTTTCTAGAATACAACCCTTTGAACTTTCTTCAGTGCAACTGGAGTCTTTTATATTTTAACTTAATAGTTCAGACTTTCGGTAAGTAAATTTATGAAAGAGCAGTTTCTTTAAGTTCAGACTTTAGAATGCTTAAAGAAACTACCTTTGAAAAAATATTTGACCTAATATGAGCTCTGCTACCTCCTCTATTTATTGTTGCAGGATTTTGTTTTATTTCACTGATGCTGCCTATATATGGTAGTCAATGGATATCATTTTTAAAGAATTAGCATTTTAATCTTTCACACAAATATTCCTCTTATGAGTCATAAAATTACTGTAGCAATAGAGTAACCAGAAGTATTTAGAAATCAGTGGGAAAGACAAAAATAATGTTCTAACACTATCCAGAGAAGAAATAAAACAGGCATCTATTTTTTTCTTAAATGTAAATAACTGAAACTTTTTCTCATCCTCTCTATTCCAAAGCTGAGCAAAGTTTCCAAAATTCTACAAATAATCACTGAAAAGAGAGTTGAACATGGACACTTCTATTTGTAATAACAACTTATGTCCAGAGAGAGCTGGCAACAAAGACGCTCACACGTCAACTTTTTTCTTTATATTCTTCAACAATATCCTCTGACTCTTCGAAGTTAGTCTGTTGGTTAAAATAACAGAACATTAGGTTCAATATTTGCACAAAAATCTTCTTAACTTCCAGAATTCAAATGAACTTCACTTTCCCGAACAATTCCTTCAAAAACTGCTAGATTTTTAAAAACATCTGTTATTTGTGCCCTAAGATCAGGTCCAGGGAGCTCCACAACCTTGAGTCTGTCCACGTCTCGCCTTCCGTACAAGACAGCCGCTAACACAAAGCAAACAAAGACAGGAAGGAAGTACTCATCTGAAAATGGAGCCCTACGAGAAATACTGACCTCGAGCTACTAGAAGACGGAGAAATGCTCCATACCGACCTTCCACCATGACTGCTGGGATTTCTTCAATAAAGCAATGAAGAAAAGGAATACTTTTAAAAATGCTGTAGATTGCAGAGGCCAATACATGAATATGTAAACACAACCCTCAACTTCAGGATAACCGACTTGAAAGTTTTCTTATGTATTTGGAGACTTGGGCGACCCTTTCCCTGGGGGTTTATTTTAGACTCAGCATTAAGAAAGACAATTTATCAGCCAACATCTATTGTTCCATTTGCCAAATGCTGCTGCCTTGCCCAAGTAATTCTAAGTTTTACTATTACTTAGAAAATATTTTTAAGTTAAGAGTCATGACTGGAGTCGGTTAACACTAAGAGCGATCCCCAGTGGACAGAGGGAAAGGCGCCCACCGTCACAGCACCACAGGGGCCACCGGTGGCCCTGCCAGGAGCCACGCGCCGGGACGCAGCGGAATCCCGAAGCCACGGCCATCAGACAGTGCCGCGTGCGGTGCGTGACAGGGCAGAACACCACGGGAGAAGGCACGGTACCGGCAGCTACGGTCATACGCAAGCCGCCGGACACGCTCCCTGGATTACGGTTTCCACTCCCCAGCCCTCTGGTCTTCATGGCCACCACGCACTGTCCACTCACAGCAGTCCTTCATGACTGACTGCTCCATGGTTTTACATTAGAAACACGGTTCTTCTTTCCATATTACTAACCATTCTTCAGGAACTTAACTATCAAATCAGTCAAGACACAAACTATGTGAAATAAACCAAGTTTCCTGAGAATTAGTTATACTGGTTCTGATTATTATGCTTTTGTTTTTTACTATTTTCCCTTTTCCTGTGGCCTTCTTTTCTTAATATACATACATTCCAAAAAGAAAACAACTTTGGTTTAAAAAAAGGTATTTGGAACAGGAGCTTGAGAATAACTAATAAAATACACCGTCTCTCTTACTCCATTGACTGCTCTGACTTTGGGCTTTGTCACAGTTATAGTCCTGTTTGATATACTTTAGTGTATCTCATTCCATTTGTTATGACTTTAGGTTAACAAAATTCCCATCTTGTAGCAGTCAAGAACGTTCACAAGAATCAAAAAAATTTTAACTCAAGTAGGACAAGAAAACCATATTTTATATAACACTCTACCATCTATACCAGAGAATCTCTAAGAATCTAAACGCCAGAAGTTAACACATGACTTGGGTAAGGGCCAATGACCCGTATTTGTCGATAAAAAATTATTTTAGGGGTGCCTGGGTGGTTCAGTCAGTTAAGCGTCTGCCTTTGTCTCAGGTTGTGGTCCCAGGGTCCTGGGATCGAGCCCCACATCAGGCTCCCTGCTTCGTGGGGGAGTCTGCTTCTCCCTCTGCCCCTCCCCCTGCCTGTGCTCTTTTGCTCTTTCAAAAAAATAAATAAAATCTTTAAAAAAGTAAATAAAAATAAATTTATTTTAAATGAAGAATGGCTACCTGTTAACATAAATGGAGTAAAATGTGAACTACGGGATCAGGTGACATTTACTTATCATGTACGCTGTATATACCGAGCACTGTGTCTGCTGCTGATCTGTGACCGCGCACCCATCACCGGCCGTGTCACAGGGACTGCGGCATTCCATCTCCAGGACAGCCCCATGCTAGTCCTCTTCTTCCCATCTCCCAAGTGAGGGAACGCAGCACAGGGACTTCCTGCAGCTTGTCCAAGACTCGCAGGCAGGGAGTGACAGGTGGGGTTCAAACCGTCATCCAGCCGACCCTTACTCCCTGCCCCTTCTCCACTCACTCCAAAGAGGAAGAGCAGAACTCGAAGCCGGTGAGCCACAGCACAGGAAGCAGGAATTACCAGCTCCGAAACCTGCCGTCAGCTCTGCAACTTTGTTCCACACGCCTTTACCCTTTCTCTGCTTTTTAAGGTTAAAAACCTCTCATCTACCTTTTAACCTGTCCCTTTCCCATTTCACATCCACTCTCAACCATCATTTTTCTGGGGAACCATCTCTCTGCCCTGCTAGTTTTCGGTGCCAGCACAGAGACTGCACAACGCGGGCGGACAGGGAGGCAGAGCAGCACCCCTCCCCCGGCGTGCTTCTGAACGTCTTCCGCCACCGCAAAGAAGGTGCTGAGCACATTCCTCTAGCATGCGTCATCTTTCTTGATCAAGTGGGCACCTGCTCCACCCACCGTGACGTATTCCCCAGGAATTCCACGCGGGTGTTGGGAACAGGGAACTCTGAAAGTGCTGCGCTGCCAGATCTGGACACTAGCCAAATAAATGCCTCACTTTAAAACATAAAAACAACAAATCCTTTAAAATGTACCTGTAAGAAGACATTTGACTTTGGAGTGTTACCAAAGGTATAATTTTAAAAAGCAGAAAATAGGGTTACCGCTTAATTTAAATCAAGGCTTATGATTTTTAATGGTTCTGAACAGTTAGCAGCCCGCTGGCATCAGGTTATCTCTGGATCATCACAGACTGTACTTTCTTGACTTTACTCCTGCTTTGAGACTCAGCTATCTTGCGGGTCACCGTTAACAAACGACTACTAAAAATTTAGTATCTTCATATAGATAAAGCTGTTTAAAGGAGGACTATCACTTTTCTCTCCCCAAGTCCATATTTCCTAATGTCTAACACAAAAGTCACTAATGTTGCCAAACTCTCAGTATGTAGGACTATTTTATATAGATTCCAACCAGGCATGGAAGGGCTATTAATTCGCTTAATAGAATTTCTAAAGGGCAATCATCTCAAGTAATTTAAATAGTTTTTTTTTGTTGTTTTTTTTTTAAAGAAATCTCTACCCAGGGTGCCCAGGTGGCTCAGTTAACGTTTGCCTTCAGCTCGGGTCATGATCCCAGGATCCTGGGATCGAGTCGCGCATCGGAGTCCCTGCTCAGAGGGGAGTCTGCTTCTCCCTCTTTGCCCCTACTCATGCTCTCTCTCTGCTTGTGTTCTCTCTCTCTCTGTCAAATTAAAAAAAAAGAAGAAGAAAGAAAGAAAAAGAAAAACTAATCTCTCCCTGAAACGTGGGGCTGGAACTCCTGACCCCGAGATGGAGAGTTGCACACTCCACCGAATGAGCCAGTCAGGTACCCATCATCTCAAGTAATATAGGACAGGGCTTATATATACCATTATATAGGTCCATATTATATATTTTAATGTAAACTAAAATAAGACTATTACTGGGGCGCCTGGGTGGCACAGCGGTTAAGCGTCTGCCTTCGGCTCAGGGCGTGATCCCAGCGCTATGGGATCGAGCCCCACATCAGGCTCCTCTGCTGGGAGCCTGCTTCTTCCTCTCCCACTCCCCCTGCTTGTGTTCCCTCTCTTGCTGGCTGTCTCTCTCTGTCGAATAAATAAATAAATAAATAATTTTTAAAAAAAGGCTATTACTGAATTACTCAAATTTCCTTTTAGTTGTTTTTTTTTTTTTTTAAGATTTTTATTTATGTATCTAAAGAGAGCACGTCCCAGGTGGGGTGAGGGGCAGAGGCACAGGGAGAGAGAATCTCCAGTAGACGCCCTGCGGAATGCAAAGCCGACTCCCTGAGATCATGACCTGAGCAGAAACCAAGAGTCTCCAACACAGCTGACTGCACCACCCAGGCTCCTCTCAGTTTTCTTTTCCTCTTTTCAAATTCCTTTTACAAGGTTCACTGTCATTTATTTGCCAATTAAATGGACAGTTAAAGATAGAAATTAATCTACGTTACAGAATCTAGTAAGTCATGCCTCTAGAACCCTTTCCAGGTGTTTCACTGGCAAATACGTGATTTCTCAATTATATATATTAACTGGCGGCCAATTACAAACCATGGGTAACCAGTGTAGCAATAAAATCCATCATTTCAACCTCATATTTTGAAAAAGGAGTTAAAACAGAAGTAAACTGATCACTTTGTTAACTGAATTAGACTGAATGCAAGAAATAGGATTTCATAACGTCTTAGAATTAGAATTTTAAAAGACCAGTCAGTATGGTGAACCATTAAAAAATTAGACAGAGCAGGTCTGGAGAGTCTAAAGAAAATGACCGTGTTTTAAGGAAGTGGTCTGATTAGAAACAGACCAGAACACAGAGCTAGATTCATTCTTTTTTAAAAAAAGCAAAGCCAGAAAGTTTTTATTTAAATAATTAACGATAAAAATGTAAATCCAGTTGAATTCAGGACGACTGACCCAGTGTAGTGCTTCAGAAGAGACCTGCGGGTTTTCTCTTTTATCTGAAGTTTCAGATTAGCAAATTCAGAAGGTATTCCCTTCAGGGTGAGAACTGTAAATACCGAGGCTTAGCTGGAAGCCATTTGCTGCTTTGTTACAGCAAGTGCCCTCAAAATTCACTGAAATACCCCCACAATTCTCCTTGCTCACTCATTGTCTCCAGGCTCTAAAAGATGCTTATCCAAGCACAGGTGAGTATCTCACGGAGAAACCTGACAGAGAGAAGGTCCTTCCCTCTGGCAGCGGTTTGAGAAACGGGGCGACCTCCCTGCAGAGAGCACGGCCCCCACGCCGCGTGGGTGCTGCCAGAGGGAGGAAGGGGGCCCCTGGCCTGAGACCTCACCCCGGACAGCAGTCATTCTACAGGAGTGTGAGGTATAGCAAGACTACAGGGCTCGTGACACTCATTTTAGAGCATTTCAAGACCGTGTCAAAGTCCTGTTTGTTCTTGAAGGGGCACTAACCTGGAAGAAACGAAAGACAAGACCGAGTGCGTGAGCCTCAGCCGCTGGCAGTGCTCAGCCGCGCGGCAGCCTGGGCCTGGCTCGGGCCAGCTCTGCGCCACTCGTACCAGTGACCAGATTCACGATAATCCACACTTACAGGAATTTTCATCTCTCCTTAATTTAACGTCTTACTCTCATTCTGAAACTCTGGTGACTCCCTTTCATTTTTAGGATCAGTTTTTGGTTCTGGGTTAAAAAAACACTTGTTAGTTTTACCACATCCGTCTCTTCCTTTGTTCACCCTCAGACTGTCCGACCAGTCCATTACAGACAATGACCTTCAGTGCCCTCCTTCGGTAACCCCGCTCCTGAAGGCGCAGTGTGTTTTACGGCCTGCAGAACCTCCTTCAGCAAACACCCCCACGCCCGCCTTCTGCGCAAGCAGCTCCCCAGTGCGCCTCCTGGGCATTCACAGGTCCTGTCCCCCCGCTGGCTTGGAGGCTCTTCTCTGTCACTTGTCCCAACCCTGCTTCTCGCACAGCAGAGTAAGAGGACGGGCTCGGGAGCCCCGTGACCAAGCAGTGGGTCTTGGCTTCGACCACTGACCAGCTATGTGATTTTGGAAAAGTTACTTAAGTTTTCTCAGAAGGAGAGAGAGAATGATAATAACAGCATAGAACTCCGGGCGCCTGAGTGGCTCAGTCGGCTGGGTGTCTGCCTTCGGCTCAGATCATGATCCCAGGGTCCTAGGATAGAGTCCCGTGTAGGCCTCCCTGCTTGGCAGGGAGTCTGCTTCTCCCCCGCTCTCTCCCCCTGCTTGTGCTCTCGCTCATAAAATAAATTAAAGAATCTTAAACAAGCAAACCAACCAACCAGCACGAACCTCAACGGGCATTGGGAGGGTTAACCAACAGAGTCCAAGCAGAGCCCAGCGGAATGCCTGAAACGGCTCACTCTTACCACTAACTCCCTCCTCCTAGCACGGATACAGGCCCGTGTCTCTCTGACGGGGCTTGGCCCATTTCAGGCCGGTTCTGTACCTCCGAGCTTCTGTCCATACATGCCTCCACCCCTAAGACCACTCTGCTCCAATTGTCCCTGCCAACGTCACCTCTGTTTACCAAACACAACTACAAAGAAGCATGCCTGCTAATTTACATGCAGCGTATAAAACATATATTTTACAAAAGAGTTGCAAATATAAACATAAATATTCTGAAGCCCACTAAAACCAATCTGATATATACTTTTGATTTTAAACATAAATTTGAATACAAATTCTCCCTACTTCCTCAGGCCATTACCATTAGAAAATTTAATAAGAAAAAAAAAATAAACCAATGTTCTAAAAGAATCACAATCAACCCTGTTAGATGCAAAATGCCTAAATCTTCCAAAATAAACCTTAAATTAATGAGTTATTTATTACTAGTTTCCAAGGCATAGTTTTAGGTGGAGTGTGACAGAATGAATAATGTGAATCATCTTTGGACTATAAATACAAGACAGCTTTCACAATTTTTATTTGGAAATTCGATGATTAAAAAAAACCTAGATGTCAAGTAAAAATATTAGTCACATACTTGCATAATATTCTGCCTTGAAACTTTTGATTTAAATATCACATACAACACAGATTCTGAGAATAAATAAATATATTCTTATTAAAATAAGCTAAAATGGAAGATTTAGGGAATTAATCTTTTTTCAAGAGTTTATATAAAGAAAGTTTATGACAAGACAAGCTTAGTCCTGAATCTTGTGCCATTTTTGCTTTCAGCACTTAACTCTTCAGAATTCAAGTGTTCAGCCCACCAAAGGCAAGAACAGAGCTCCAGAACAGCAGAAACGCTCCACACACTGGCATCATCTCTGGGGGCAGAAGGACATAAAAAATTCTATGAGCTCTCTCAGGCGAGGAGGAGCCCTTTGTCAACCCGTTGTCTGGACCCCCATACGCTGGCAGCCCCTTCCCAAAGGCTGCTGTCTGAGAACATCTACAGGGCAGCTGTCCACGCTGTGGTCAGTGTGCTGGACAAGGAGGATGGACACGCTGAGAAGAAAGCCATCAAGGCCCCAGGGTTGCCCGTTACTGTGGCTGCCACCTGTGCTCGGAACCGGGGCACTCAAGCAAAGGGGGTTAAGTGTGGGGCGCAGGCGAGTGATCAGAGCTCCAGCCCAAAGGCTCCAGTCCCTGCTGCCAGGACTGGGGCTGCATCTTCCCAGAGAAGGGCCGCCTTTTCCCACTGTGCACAAAGATGCATAATGGGGTTAACTTTGGCCTTGGGCCCACATAACAAAGGTATCTAAGGGACTAGAGAAGTAACTAAACCTTTACTGAGTTCCTGTTCTGCATAGAACTGTAAAAAAAAGCTTTATACTTACTCATTTATTTCCTTTAATATTTCCCGCTCTCTAGTAATGGGCATTATAATCCGCATTACGAAGATGAGAAAAACAGCAGGTTTAAAAACATTGCCAAATAAGAACAAAGATTCGTACTTGGGTCTGTTGTCTGTGAAAAGGGTAGAAATGTGTTCAATAATACAACTAGATCTCAGAAAGATGCTTGGCGTTTATACGCTGCTACCTTCCAGCTACTTTCAAGGCAGAATAAATAAGTACTTTAAAAGGTAGTTAAGAGGGGCGCCTGGGTGGCTCAGTCGGTTAAACGTCTGCCTCTGGCTCAGGTCAGGATCCCGGAGTCCTGGGATGGAGCCCCATGGGAGGCTCCCTGCTTGTCCTTCTGTCCCTCCCTCTCCCCCTACTCATGCTCTCCCCCTCTTGCTCACTCTTTCTCAAATAAATAAATAAATAAACAAACAAACAAATAAATAAATCGTAGTTAAGAGCACCATAGCTTCACTTCCCATCCAAACCACAAAGGGAAGAAAGCAAGCTCCAACTCTAGGACAAAAGAGAGCACAGAGTCACACACAAGCCCACCAACACCAACCAAACGAGGAACCTGAGATACTGACCTCAGAACTGACACTTTCCAAGTGCTGGCTTTCGGCTGGCAGCCCCTCTATGAGTTAATGACTAAACAAGGCCTGGGTAAAGCACACTCATGTGAAAAGGCAGGCCTCCCACAGAAAAACCAGATAGAAATGACCTGCCCCCATGCACCGGTTTCCTTAAAAGAATAATTACCATTTTCTGCAGAGACTCCTGCACGTGCACAAGCCTTCGTCAGTGTGTTGGGACCACAGTGTCTCACTCACCTGAGGCCGAGGTCATCAGACTCTGCTGCACTGGGGGGCTGGTGGGCGCCGTGACACTCATCTGGGAGAGCATGGCCTTCCTGGGGTCCTGCCACGTTGTCGTCTGGTCGATGTGACTGAGACACAACAAACCACCGTGTGAGACAACACACACCAGGTCCTCGGAGCCCCAGCCCCACCTCCCAGAGCGGAGCAGGTGGTGCTCTCCCGCAGCCAGGCCCGGCTGCTCGCCCGCCCTTCCTCTGCCAACCTCCCTCACCCCTGCGCCACGAGGTCCACTCTCATTTCCCACATCCTACCCGAGCAGATCTGAGAAACCACGCTTGCAACTTTGAGGGAAGGGAAACCATTTTCAGCTCGGGGACTATTATTATCTGCTTCTAATTTACAGATAAAAGGTAATTTATAAATTAATCATCCATGACAGCAGTCATGACCAAAACCCAAAATTCACAAGGGAACCACCCACTTTTTCCTCTGGGAGCAAAGAATGCCAATTAACACATACTTTTTAAATCTAAAGTCCCTTAGTAAAACACAAAAGGATGGAAAAGTCTTGTTATACGTATAGACTCCAAAGCCCAGACAGAATTTAAAACCTTCATCTGAAAGTTTTCACTGTCTTGTGACTGTCGAAGGTCTTTGTTAGTTGCTGCACAAAACATTTAACTGTTAAATACTGCATACTGTTAACTTACTACAAAATATCTTATTACACATGCATAGCAATTTGCTCATCTCTAAACCCAGATGACAAGGGTTAAAGACTGTGAACTGCACAACTCCCAGGCAGCTCACACAGCATCCAGCGTAGAATCATTCAGAAATACCAGTTTCCTTTTTCCAGCAAAGTTTGCCTCAGTGAAACAGAAACACTAAATATGTGAAACTACTTAAGAAATTATCCTGAAGAAATAGCCAGAGAAGTATTCACACACCGATGTGAAGTTCTGTGTAATTTATAAAAGCAAAAATTTGAAAGCCAGCTAACATCTAATGGAAGGGATTGGCCGATTAAATAGTATAACGTATGACAGACTACAACACAGCTACTGAAAATCTCTTAGAAGAATACTTAATCACATGGAAAGTATTTGTAATACTGCTATTTATTTTTATAATACTGCTTTTTAAAGTCGTTTCTAAAACAGTATGTACGGTGTGAGCCTACATGTGTGTGTGCTGAAAACACAGGAATAAGGACAGCCATCAGAATGCTGTCACAGTGCTTATTTCTAGATGGCAAAATTACAGAACTCTGCTTCGCTATGCTAGGTTTTCCTATTATTAAAGATTTTATTTATTTGACAGAGAGAGACAGCGAGAGAGAGAACACAAGCAAGGGGAATGTGAGAGGGAGAAGCAGGCTTCCCGCCGAGCAGGGAGCCTGATCCCAGGACTCTGGGATCATGACCTGAGCCGAAGGCAGATGCTTAACGGCTGAGCCACCCAAGCGCCCCTAGGTTCTCCTATTATTAAACAATCATAAACTAACATTACTTTTGAATGGGGGGTGGCCAAAAATAAAGGGTTATTTTTAAGAAGCCCCCTCCCCCTCAATCATTTTTTATATGACTGTTTAAATTTCAAATCTGAGTTCTGTCTTCTTGAATCATCTCATGTCAATGGTAAGGAGGTGACACTCTAGCACTAAACTTTCGTGAGATGGAGCTAGAATGGTCACACACCATTTACTTACTTACTTACTTACTGTAAGACAGTAAGAAAGGAGCGCTGCACTCTGGCTAGCGTGAACCTCAAGGATTATCCACTAGCAATGGGAGAATTATTTGGGTTCCCAGGCAAGAAGAAAGGGGATGAAAACAGAGAGAGGGGAACGTGGAGGGCCTGTCCGCCTCCAAACGGCAGTGGGACCTGTCCAGTCGAGGCTCCTGCAGACCAGCTAGAAATACTCAGAGTATTTATTTATACAGTGGAGCATACACTCTCTCCAGCCCTAACTGACCAGCACGCTCTCCCAGCAGTTACACACTTCTGAGCACGAGCACCAGCATTCGCTCCGGCCCAGACAAGGCAGGTGAAACCTTGTTTCTGTCCTGCCGTGGGAGCACCCCATCCCAGAAGACCAGGTCCTTGCCAAACCCAGTAAGAGCTCATGCTTCTTCCCTTTCAACCCTCCCTGAGCCACTGAACAAATAGAACCACAGAACATCTTCTAGACAGGCAGCATTTCTCATGATTACAGATATCAAGCGATGCGCACATGGTAATTAATATAGTCGTGTTGGAAAGAAGCTTACAATCCACAAGAACACAATTTAGAGAAATGCTAGGAAACCAGGAAAGGAAACGGCCGAGTGACTACTACCAGCTCTTAAATTTCAAAGTATGTGCCCCTGCCTACTCCTTGCCTCTGGTACTTCCTAAAATGCCCCTGCCTGTGAGGGGTACAGGAGAGGAAGGAGACAGACTGGAAGTGAGTTCAAGATCCTGACTGTAGATGGCTTTCTAAATACTCCACAGCTGCAGTTCTCTGAAAACTAAGCAATTCCACAAATCACACTAATCCGTTCATAACTGAAGAGGGCTCTACCTGAGGGGTGAGGAATATGGAATTTCATTCTGATGGAATATGGACACCAATCTGTACATTTGTTCTTAGAGTTTCCTCCTCCTTGAAATCAATCAGGGTTTGAATACAGAGAACATACAGTTTTACTACTCTCAGAAGATCAATTACTTCACTGAAATGTTATGTAAGCATACAAATGCTAAAATTTCTCTTCCTGAAACAGCTGTTAAGCCCCAGTAAGTTAGCTGAGAGCCCCATAAAGCTGTACTACGTTACCTCAGCTAAGGGTGCATTTACTTAAAAACATCTACACCTCTCAGTAATAAAGATGTCATCTAAAGTGTCCAACTATAAAAGCATGCACTTAGATGCCAAAGAAAATGCGAAATAAAATTAACTTAGATTTTGTCTTAACTTATTCTGTAAGATTAAATCATGAAAAACACAGTTTTATCCTAATAAGTCAATTTGAAACAGTATACCCCAAAATATCCAGGCTTCCTTTTCATCGTGAGAACAAGAATCTTTATAAAAACATTTCATACTTCAAAGAAGTGTTCTTGCTAAGACCACATGAATAGTTTGCAAGGTCTGCTTTTCCCCTAGATATGTCATGGTACCTTTCCTCACCTCCTCTGGTCTTGGCTCTCATGTCATATTCTCAGAGAGGCCTTCCCTATCCATGTCACCTAAAACCTACCCTACCGAAACTTACACTCCCTCTTCTTTGCTTTTTTTCCCCCCGGATAATCCGTTATCATTACCTGACCTATTTTACTTTTTTGCCTGTTTCCTCCAACTAACAAAAGCTCCAGAGAAATAGGGACTTTTACTCATTTTGTTAACTACTACAACTTCAATGATTAGAAGAGTGTTTGATAAATATTTGTCGATGAATTAATGAAAAGAAAGCTTTTTTTCTTTTTTGCCCTAAGAACATCAAACTTTCTCTCCAAGTCCTTGTAGCCTTACTGACTTTATCCAAACATGAAATTACTGGTCAGGATGACAGATACTGCAACTGGCAACGAGGACACTCCTGGCCGCAGTGGCAGGAGAGCTGTGGTGGCGTGATGAGCCTCCAGCAAACAGGAGGTAAGCAAGCAGACAAATGCGGCTGTGTACAGGGAGGAAAGCAAAGGAGTTTCTGCGTTTTCCAAGATGAAGAAATCCAAGTTTAAATGTGAACAGAAACAGAGGAGCTGAAAATGTGCTAAGGGATCCCTCAAGAGTTAGAGTAATCCACCAGAGGGGAGGAAGAACAGAATGCAGACACTGCTTCCACAGGAACACGGGGTGGATGGGCAGAAGCAAAGAATTTCACTGGCTGGTAAAAGCAGAGTGAGTTCTGGTGTGAGGACTTCAATTCCCCTAAGAAACATTAAGATGACTAATGAGGCTGGTATTACTGGTGATCCCACTGTGCAAATAGAAAGTTCAGGAACCTGGGCGCCTGGGTGGCGCAGTCAGGTTCTGGCTCAGGTCATCATCTCAGGATCATGAGATCAAGCCCCACATGGGGCTCCCTGCTCAGCGGGGAGTCTGCTTGAAGATTCTCTCCCTTTGCCCCTCCCCCCTCAATAAAAAAACAATCTTAAAAAAAAGAAAAATGAAAAGAAAAGAAAAGAAAAAAGAAAACAAAACAAAACTCAGGGACCTGTACAAAGTCCCATATCCAGGACACAAAAGGACTGCATGTGATATCCAGGAATTCTGAAAACAGTTTATGTACCAAACAAATACATGGAAAGGACACCACTCAAAAATGTACATGCTTTGTAATACATACTGAGTAACACAAAGACTGCATAAATACTACAAGGATAGAATAAAAAGGCATGGGTATTAAAGATTCAATAAAAGATGCCAGAATAGGGGCACCTGGGTGGTTCAGTGGATTCAGTATCTGCCTTCGGCTCAGGTCGTGATCCCAGGGTCCTGGGATCAAGTCCCGTGTCGGGCTCCCTGCTCAGTGGGGAGTCTGCTTCTCCCTCTCCCTCTGCTGCTGCCCCTGCTCTTTTGCTCTCAAGAAAATAAATAAAATATTAAAAAAAAAAAAAAAGATTCCAGAACACTATGAAACACAATTTCTATCACCACTGGAGTAGCAGCTCCTTGAAGGAGATGCACCTGGGAGAGTGCTGGGCCCCAGCAGTGCCTGGGGAGTATGTGCTGATCTCAATGCATTTAATGTGTTTAATGTGATTAAGACTTCATGTAAATGCTAATGTGAAAAAGGGTTGAAAAGAATTTTGTCACTCAAACTATACTAATTCTAAAAATGTCGAATTATAAATAATAGAATCAAAATATATAAACCAAGGAGATGAAATTAAGAAAAACTCATAGAACGGTATTTTCAGAGTTAAAATATGCATAGTTGGGGCGCCTGGGTACCGCAGTCCTTAAACGTCTGCCTTCGGCTCAGGGCGTGATCCCTGCGTTCCAGGATCGAGTCCCACATCGGGCTCCTCTGCTGGGAGCCTGCTTCTTCCTCTCCCACTCCCCCTGCTGTGTTCCCTCTCTCGCTGGCTGTCTCTCTCTGTCACAGAAATAAATAAAATCTTTAAAAAAAAAATGAAGTTATACGCAGCACAGAAACAAATTAAAGATTCAGTTTATCATGTTCCTAAGAACAGTCTAGATGCTGAACTTACTACAAGAAAATAGGAAGTGTGAAATCCTACAAGCCCCTTCAAAATATGTAAATAAATCTTTGCTGTTATTTTGGAAAAGAAAAGCGGCTGGATTTATGACCAAGATAGACCCGACGATCTCACTGTGGAGCAGCCGAAGCTGGTGGACAATGAACTCGTCAGCACTCCAGCCGACGCGACGGAAGCAGCTGCACTCTGCCCAAGGTCCACGTCGGACGGCAGTCTCTCCTGCGTACACAAGGCCACCTCTCCCACTGGCTTTTGTCTTTCTTATTTTACACTGCAGAATGTGGTCTCACACATTGGATGACTTAGCAAAACGTACACAGAACCAAAAGTAAACCATGAGCAATGGACTTTCTGCAGAGTCCCCCAAGTTCACTACAGCTATGATGTATTTCTCCCGTAAGATGACGTCTTACGAAGCTCAAACCTGGGCCTTGAACATGCAGGGATTCTGACCTTATAAAGAAGAACACTACTATTGTCACATCTTCAAATTACTGAGGAAACCGTAAGAACAGGAAAGGCTCCTTGTAGCTACGATGGGGAGCCCCCAACTCTCACCTCCCCAGGACCACCGTTCAACGCGAAGGATGATATTGCGCCCTAGTTTACGGACTCCTCAGAAAAGGGAAAAGAAAAAAACCACTAACAGAACAAAACAAAACAACCTACGACGTATTAAGACGGCAGCTCTGTCCGAGGGCAGACGGGCAGTACGCGGCAGAGCTGGGTTTCAGGGCAGAACCGACGCAGCACCTGTGCTCTGTCCTCCACAAGACGCCTTTTTTTTTTTTTTTTTTGGTGATTAGATGTAGGTTTATTCTTTTTTTTTTTTAATATTTTTTTGTTTATTATGTTAGTCACCATACAATACATCCCTGGTTTTTATGTAAAGTTCGGTGATTCATTAGTTGTGTATAACACCCAGTGCACCATGCAATACGTGCCCTCCTTACTACCCATCACCGGTCTATCCCATTCCCCCACCCCCCTCCCCTCTGAAGCCCTCAGTCTGTTTCTCAGAGTCCACAGTCTCTCGTGCTTCATTCCCCCTTCTGATTACCCCCCTTTCTTTATCCCTTTCTTTCCCTACAGACCTTCCTAGCTCTTATGTTCCATAGATGAGAGAAACCGTATGATAATTGTCTTTCTCTGCGCGTTATTCAGATTTCTCAAGACTAACCTTTCCATCACCCCCGCCCCCAGAGAACCCTTGCAGAAAGGAAGCACAGGGAGACAGAAATCCCTGCCCAACACCCAGGACCGCACTCCCCTGCAGTTCTCCCGCTCAAACCCAAAGGGACTGTGGTAGCTGAGGAAAGTTCCTAGGGCTTTCAGATGATGAGATCAATGATGCACAAACCTAACTTCTCACAGCTCCCTCGGACACTAGGGGAAGAGGGAGGAGAAACCCTCTACATAGATTCTGAAGGTCACGAAATGTCCCCCAGGGGCGCCTGGTTGGCTCAGTGGGCAGTGTGCGCGACTCTTCATCTCAGGGTTTTAAGTTTGATGCCCACGGTGGGTGTAGAGATAACTGAAAAAAAAAAAGAAATGTCCCACAGACACTTTTCCACACATGAGATACACGTGCTGCCTCCCCCCAGAAACCCTGGGATTTACCGCACAGAACTGAGTGGCCAACGACAGCATGGGAGGACCTGGGGGTGGATGCAGTCAAGACCTCCCCCCCCGAAGAATGGACCCTTGCACCACAGCTCTCATTCACTGCTCAGGACAATCCTTCCCTAACCAATGGGACACGGGGCTCAGAGAAACTGAGGGGCTGGCCTTCGGTCACACTGCTAGTGAGCATCAGAGCCACTACTAACGTGTCTTTCAGCTCCTAGCTCATTGCTCTTGTCACCCCATCTGACTGGTCACTAAGTCGAAAAGGATTTTCTAAAATGCTAAATGGCCACTCCAGCAGAATAGAATTTCTTCAAGGAATATAATTAAAAAAGAGACTCAGAATCCTTTTAAATGCTTTCTTTTCCAATTCATCAACTATTAAGACTAATTCAGGACTAGCAAATGAGCTCTGCCATCAGAACAGAAACCTGTCTTTATTACAGAAAACGTACATACAATCATTAGAGAATGTTAGTGATCGGTGAACTGCAGGGACACTGGTAAAGACATAAATCAGTTACGCGGCTATGACACTTACCACTTCTCTTCCTTTAAATTGGTGGTTTATACTCTAAACACGTATGCTGGTTTTTGTTTTTTCTACTTTGTTTCTTAATTTAGAAACAAGATTTCTGGCACTGGTGTAATTTAAGATACAGATACGGTAACATGCAAGTCACTTCCCTAACTACGCATTGTCTTCTTGCTGTGCCAAAGTGTTGAAAGACTCCCGTCAAATCATCTTTCAGAATCTACCAAAAGCAGCTCTTTCTACTGTGTACGTCAACAAAGACTGTCACGGTGGCATATACACACAAATGCATTCTACAAAGAGTAGTGAGCCCACTTTGGAAGTGAATCCTAGAGAATGGCTTAGACAACACGTATCTCATTAAAAAATCCCTCATGCAAATTAAGTGTTATCAGCACCATATAAATCAACAGCTATATAAGCCTAATATGAATCTGATTCTTTCAAAACATCTGCTACACTTCTCGAGACTACTTCAGGTCATCTCTTCCCCAAATGGACTTTTATAAAACACCTGATTCTACCAAACTTTTCCAAGACCCAAATCTCTCCTCTCAGAAGCTTCTCTGTTGGAACAGCAAGAAAACCAAGGTGGACATGGATTCAAGTCCCAGCTCTGACGGTGATAATCTGGGTCGTACAGGCAGGTCATTCTGTCAAATGGTTTCATCTTCAGTAAAATGGGAATGATCTGTTTACTTACGTCCCGGGGTTGCAAGGATTCAATACAGCACTCTGTATAAAAGCAGCTAGTATCGTGGCATCAAGTACACAGCAGGCCCTCAAATCTATTTCCTGACTTCATTCCTGTGCTAGCCCAACACTGAAGACAGAAAAACTTGGTGGGGGCTGGGCCATGTCAGAGGACGTGGAGTGAGAGGACCGGCGTGTGAAGTGAGGACGGCAGGTCTCGGGGAAGGAGACAGAAATGATGACAACGCCTCTGCACCATTAGTCCAGCGCACACAGAGCTTTCAGCTAAGAGGCAGAAGGAACGAGAAAAGGAGCCACACAAGGGTAGCCGTCCTGCCTTTTGGGACAGCAACAAAGGAATCTGGGAATAAAAGAAACCTCAACCCCGGAACCAGACGTCTCAGAACACTCACTGGTGAAATCTCTTCATACAATTTTTTCACATAAGCCACGAGAGGCTCAAGTCTATTGACATAAACCAAGGCCAAAGGGGGGGGGGCAACATTACTTATGTACCAGCAAAGCCCATTCCAACATATTCAAAGATGCTCTTCAAATTCTTGGCTGTATGCTGTATTATCAAATACTGACTCCATAATCCTTACAAGGGACCCAAGCGACATAATGGGAAACAAGTTTTACAGTTATAAAAAAATACTGATGAAGTTCATTCTCTTTTTTTTTTTTAAAGGAGGATGGGGGAGAGGGAGAGAGAGAATCTCAAGCAGACGCCACGTGGGGCTCTATCTCACGACCCTGAGATCCTGCATGTTACATACACCACTGGCTGCAATGGCCATGGTCTTCTCCACTCCACGCCTTTCATTTAAAACAGAACAAAACAAAACAAAAAGCACTGCGGACTTTCAACAACTGAGTTGATAATGTACCAACATTTTTATTTAGAGCAATGGTTCTCAATTTAGAAATGAGGTGGGGGGGGGCATTTTTCGTTATCACAACACAATTCTGCAAACATTTAACGGGGCGAGGGTGCTGGACACCAGACTGCCTGCAATGCAGTCTTCAACAACTTTAGAATGTCCTCCCAGACATTCATGGAGGCAAAAGCCACATGTACACATAAAACTCCACCTCATACATAAAGTATATTTTGCACAATTTTAATTATATGCCAAAATTTTCTGGAAAGTAATCAACTACACTTAGTTTTGTTGGGAAATCTGTTAACAGTATATCTTTTTTGGATAATCACATTATCAACAGTTAATACCCCCTTGGTATTTTTAGTTACCAACTCAACACACTTGGTCTTTATTCAAAAGTGTCACGTCCAGGGTACTCAGACATAAGCAGGGGACTACTTTATTACAACTTGTAAAACAGTCATACCCAAGCATGTATGTTAACATACACATCACTGTATCAGAAATCAATTTTTCCTGCACAATACATACTGTTGATTTGTAAAATTATGTATATAGTTAATTTCATATGAATTTTATTTTACTTAAATTCAATTAATTCACATATGCTGTATTATTCAAGGGGTAGAACCTAGTGCTTCAACGGTAGCATATAACACCCACAGCTCATCATATCACGTGCCCTCCTTCATGCCCATCCCCCACTTACCCAATCCCCGCACCTACCTCCCCTCCAGCAACCAACAGTTAGGAGTCTCTCATGAATTTTATTTTAAAATAATAAATACTTCCCTAACAATTTCCTGCTAAAAGGGGCTGATGGGACGGACAGCGTTAAGAAGCATGAACTACAGGGTGCCTGGGTGGCTCAGTGGATTAAGCGTCTGCCTTAGGCTCAGGTCATGATCTCAGGTCCTGGGATCGAGCCCCGCGCCAGGCTCCCTGCTCAGCGGGGAGTCTGCGTTTCCCTCTGTCCCTGCTTGTGCTCTGGAATAAACAAAATCTAAAAAAAAAAAAAAAAAAAAAAAAAAAAAAAAAAAGCAGCGTGAACCAAAGGCAGAGAGGGGGTCTTCATGATGCACCTCTCCCGTGGGGCCTGGGGTCCACCCCCCCACCTCATGCATAAGCACAGTGCGTGGCCCGCAAGTGCTCATCACCATGGCACCCACCGAAAGCTTCTTCCATTGGCCTGTTCTTGAGCCACCAAGAAATACTGTGACCTAAATCCTCAACAGGGTCAACTGTCCTGCAGGGATTGGCACCTTATGAGTCATGAGTCAGCAAAATTTTGAGAACAGAGAATCTTGTGCCCATAAGTGCTGGAGTAGCGAGAAACACGCAGCACTAGTCCCACATCCAGTGTTGAGCGCGGCACTGCAGTGACACGGAGACAACGGTGAGGACACAAGGAGGCGGGTGTTCTGGGAGGGAGGGTGGACGGAGAACCAGGAGTTAAGTGTCTCCTAAGGGTCACTGCAAAGGCCTTGTCAGTCTGTTGAATGTCAGTCTTGTTTAAAATCCAGAAAGAGTACCACAAACGGGGCAGCTCTGAACTAACCGTATCCCACGACTCGTCGCTGCCTTTTGTAATCCACTTCTGCGCTGTTTTTCTTCTAAACCAGTAAAACCCACCTTTCACAAAATCCCAGCAGTGCAGTCTTTTTAAAGATTTTATTTATTTATTTGAAAGGAGGGGGGGAAGAAGGGGGGGAGGGAGAAGCAGACTCCCTGCTGAGCAGGGAGCCCGACGCGGGACCCAAGCCGCGGGACCCAAGCCGAAGGCGGACGCTCCACCGACTGAGGGACCCGGGTGCCCCCCAGCAGCGGAGTCTTGTGAAACCGCCTGCACCTGCCCAGAGCTACCCACCAAACTGGTTCTTTCCAACTCTGCCAAGATTCTGTGATGTCGACGCCACCAATCAGCTGTAAGAATTTAACAACATAATAAACTATATGAACAGAAACTTTCTAAAAATACATCTGACCAGTGTTTAATCTCCTAAAACACCTTCCAGACCTTCTTCATTGTGTTGCAATAGGGGGAAACCAAAAAATTTAGCATAAATGACCTGCTTATAGTAACCCTTGATAAAATGCATCTTTGTGAAATCATCTTTGCTGCATGGGCTTTTAATTCAACTGTTATGGGAAGGGATAGAAATCCCTAATTTTTAGGGGCACCTGGCTGGCTCAGTCAGTAGAGCATGCAACTCTTGATCTCAGGGCTGTGAGTTCAAGCCCCACACTGGAGGTAGAGATTCCTTAATAAATAAAAGTTAAAAAAAAAAAAAGTGTTGAAACAAAACAACCAGTCTCATTAAAAAAAAAAAGAAAAGAAAAAGAAAAAAGAAATTGTGAATTTTTCCCAATAAAGGTAAACAAAAAATGAAATGACAGAAATACACTCTGCTTCTATGTTAGAGACAACTGAGCAACCAAACCACCACTATCCCTAAAGAAAGCAAGACAGTTCGTACTTACATATGTGTAAGACCATAAAACCTAAATATCTAATGAAAAGCCAAGCAGTCAAACTAAAGAGAAGTTGACTTTTAGGGAACAACAAAAATAAAATTTAAACTGGAAAACCAGGAATAGTACAAAATAGACACGAGGAACATTTTAATTTTTTAAAGTGCTATTACTGCTATCAGGCCCTCAAAGTACTATGATGGCAGGACTGGTTTTAAAATTTAGAAGAGTGGGCAGTCAGCCCGGATTTATTGCTCACTTATCAAGCCCGTGTTTGTTGTGCAAGTGTTATTTATAGAGTCACATGCTAGAGGCTGTTCCCAAGCTAGCTAAACCTACACGCTTAATTGATTCTAGGAACAATGACACACTGTTCAATCTAATCCTTCCACGAGCTACAATTCCTAAGCCATAACCATATGCTTTTTATAACTGTATAGATCTACCGTGGACTACCTTTAGAACCCTCAAAAGTTCAGAGATGTGCACATACTGTAACTTCTTGAAAAGGATGAAAAGACTTACGTACTCTGCCCTTAGGATAACATGGTTTTTGTATTACTGGAAATCAGAACCTGACACTGAAATTTAAATAACTCAGCTATCACTAGAGGCTATTAAAATTGGGCTAAAATATGAACAAGTGTGGGCAAAAACACATAAAAGCAAATGTGACAACTGACTATACTCTACAAATTGTACACCACTGTCGTCTGACCCCACGCCCTTAGGTTACATAAAATTAACATCTGCTCACAAGTATGAAATCAGTTGAAACACGACTTAACCACGTTGCCATATGAGTGACATGCTTAAATGCGTCTCTCCGCTTGGAAACGGTTGTTCCTCAGGGAAGGGGTGAGGATGGAGCAGCTGAAACTCAAGGGCACGCTTCCTGAAGCGAACACCAAGTTCTCTGAGCCCTGATCCCAGACGGCGTTCACCACAGCAGCGGCCAGTGGCATTCTAGTCATCACGCCACAATGACTGAAACACTCTCCCCATTCTGTACCCTTCTTACTTCATGCTACAGACAATGACAGACGTCACAGTACATACTGACATTCACCGTTGTGCTTAAAGAACCAAGACCAGAATTCAAGTCTCTGGATTCTAAATTACAAGGTCTACCTACCTCCCTTCTTAAGAGTCACCTTAAAAAGAAAGAGAATAAAGAGGGGCACCTGGGGGGGCCGTGTCTTGGTTTCAGCTCAAGATGTGATCTCAGGGTCGTGAGATCGAGACCCATGTCAGGCTCTGCGCTCAGTAGAGTCTGCTTGTCTCCCTCTCCCTCTGCTCCTCCCTCTCTCTCTCTCAAATAAAATCTTTAAAGAGAGAGAAAAGAAAGAGAAAAAAGGGCAGAACTATGACCAAAAAAAAAAAAAAAAAAAAAAAAAAAAAAAAAAAAGCTGAGACATTTAAAGAGACAAATGTCACTCAAAATGCAGTCCTTAAACCACTTACGCCAGAATTACCTGGAATAATTTTAAGCACAATGAGTTCAGACAGTAAAACATCCAGCGACTTTATGTATTCTTCCACAATCGGAAATCTACACAGAAAAAGAGCCAAGAGAGAGAATCCAGTCTCTTCAAACGATGACTGGTTTTCTCATATTCCCACTATGTTTAAATTGATATTCCTGAGCAAATACTGTTTTAAGTGAAACTACTACATGTCAGATGTCAACAAGTGATCTTTCTTGCACCGTGTTTGAAGACCCTGGCAGGACTACCCTCTCACTGTATAACTGTCAGTCTGGGGGTAGGAGAAAACCCGTGAAGATGAGCCAACCGGTGTGCTAAGCACCAACTCTGACCTCATCTGCCACGGCAGGATGGAGGCCGGCGGCCCTCGAGCAGGGACGGAGAAGCAAGACAGGTTTAGGCAGTCAAACAAAGCCATCATCAGCTTTCTGTGTCTCATCAGACAGCAGAGGCTTCCAAATAAGGATCTGTTCACGCTGCTGACTCCTGTGTCTACGGTGAGGAAACCAGTTACTGACAAACCTGGGACCATATTCAACTGTTAATACGACAGAATTTCAGCAACACGGGACCAGCACACCAGTCCGGGAAATATTTCCCAGATGGTAGGAAAGAAAACCCACACTATGGGACACCTGGGTGGCTCAGTCGGTGAAGCTTCCGCCTTCAGCTCAGGTCATGATCCCAGGGTCCCTGGATTGAGCCCTGAGTCAGGATCTTGCTCAACGGGGAGTCTGCTTCTCCCTCTGCCCTCCCCCACCCCAGCTCATGCTCTCTCTCTCTCTGTCAAATAAATAAATGAAATCTTAAAGAAAGAAAGAAAGAAAGAAAGAAAGAACGAAAGGAAGAAAGAAAGAAAGAAAGAAAGAAAGAAAGAAAGAAAGAAAGAAAGAAAGAAAGAAAACCCACAATAAGCACTTCTAAGCGAAGTAGGCAGACAGGCCTACCAAAACAAACATATATGGAACTTTTAACATAAACTGCTGGCACTCCCTGCCCCCACCATTTTGATGAAAATAATAAAATTACCTTATACACTTTTCTTTAATCACCACTTGCCTTAAGCAAGAGTTTAGTAACACTGTAGAATGTCTTCAATCATCTAAATTAGCAAAATAACTAGGCGAGGGACCCCAAACCTACAAGTTAGCTTGTATTCCCCATTGCAGTTTCAGGATATGATGAACAGTGACAGATGGTTTCTACAGAAATGAGCAGGGAGCACAGTCTTACTTAGCCTTAATTGCCGTTCATTAAATGTTCTATAAAAATTGTTTTATTTTGGTGTTTTGTTATTTACTAGTTGGCTGTCACTTTAGAGGCTATCACTTGTCTAACTCTGAACCTCTGTTAACCTCCAGAGGTTCCCCGAGCAGAAGAAAGAAGGTGACACAGCGGTGGTTCACTCTGCTCACTTACTTGACACTTCAGGTTCCTAACCTCGGTCAAGTCCTTTGACCTTTCTGGACCTCAGCATCAGCTTCCAATACTTCACTTTTTGAATGTCTACTGTAACATTTTATCCATATAACCATTTTCAAAGTAAGTATCTGATGGTAACATATGGAAAAATTTTTAATTGTTTTAATTTATTTTTTAAATTCCAATTAACATACAATGTAGTATTAGTTTCAGATGTGCAATGTAGTGATTCAACACGTCCGTACATCACCCGTGCTCATCACGACAGGTGCACTACCCCGTCCCCCCGCCGCCCGTCTCCCCTCTGGTCACCATCAGTGTGTTCTCTATAGTTCAGAGTCTGTTTCTTGGTTTGTCTCTTGGTTTTCTTTTTTCCCTTTGCTCTTTTGTCTTGTTCCTTAAATTCACATGGTATTTGTCTTTCTCTGACTTATCTCACTTGGAATAATCCTCTCTAGTTCCATCCACATCATTGCAAATGGCAAGATTTCATTCTTTATTACGGCTGAGTAATACTCCATTGTATGTATACCACATCTTTTTTATCTACTCATCAGCTGATGGACAACTGGGGAAAATTTATGCTGAATGGAGTGATAGACCCACTCAGCTAAACTCCAGTTATTGGTATTAGTTGAACATAAAGACATGAATAAACTTTACACGAAGGACTACTACAGATACTAATAAGGTGCTTTGCCAGGCCTATGTATTTTAAATGTGGCAAAGGGGGAGTAGGATTCTTTCATCCATAGCCAAGTAAACACCACCCGTCTTCCCTCTACCCATTAAGTTCTCTTCGTGTAGTCATGCCATGCTGTTTTTTGTTTGTTTGTTTTTTTTTAAGAAAATGAAAGCTAGACACTCGTCCAAGCCACGCTGACCTTATTAAGCAGGGCTGGTACAGAGAATACGCAGTAGTCTATCAACACTGCATTATAAATACAGATTAAATGCCTCTGCAGTCTCCTCTGGACTTAACATGTTCACTAAAAAGAGAAAAATCACTTTTTAAGTTCCCCAGTTCACCCGAATGAGAGTATTTGTTCGGGCTGAAAACTAGCATTCAACTTTTTTTTTTAAAGTTGCAACTGAAATGTGATCCTGTCACTGAAAATACAGTTTTCTTCTTTGAACCTTGCAAGTTAAATGACTATGAAATTCAGTTATACTATGAAATATATTAACACCTTCTTGAAGGGGATTTTTTTTTTGGATACTGGTAGAATATGTTACTAAAAGTCACAGGTCATTACAAGGGAACTAACGAGAAGGCTATTCTGCAAACACCACGTCACAGGCACGACCGCAGGTCAGTGGGCTGGATCCTGATTTCACAGGAGACACTGCTCGAGGGACAGGCTGCTAATCTGTAGTTCTCAGGAGTTCGTCTCCACAAAGGGTTCCTGTGTAGGAAGAGGGCATCCCTCTACTCTGGGCATGAAGATGTCAAACATCTACCAGTTTACTGAGGACAAGTCCAAGCTCCAGGAATCAAAAACACGAGGACGCTGGTTACTAGATTGGGAGTTTCACTAAAATTCTCTTTAAAATTCTCTTTTGTTAAATAAATGATTAATAACTGACAGAGGTTCCCAAGAGCAAGAACTTTATTTGGTTACTTAAGGAATTCATATTGTAAAACTTGCAATTCACATATAATGTAGTCACATAAAAACGACAGATTCTTTAAAACAGTGTCAGAACCACTAGATTTTAAGGTGAGAAGGCTGAAATACCTCAGTATGAAATAAAAGCTATTTCTTTGTATCTTAAAAGAAAAAAAAACACTCTCTAAGCAAGGGTTTTCATAAAACATTTTGTCCAGCACAAGCCCAGTGAGAAGGGCCCAGCAGGCCATCACGCCTGCCCACTGTGACCCATGCCACCTGTGCAGCCACGGAAAGCATCCGTCACCACAGTGCAGGACTGAAGAATGGAGCTGCTGGACAGACACCAACTAGTAAAGTGGCTCGAAAGGGACGGCTGAGACTAGGCCTAACTGGAATGCCCCAGTCTAACCAGATAAAGTCCAAGGGGAGAGAGGACTCAAATCACCAGTGGAAAAAATCTAAAATTCTTAAAATAGGAAAACGCCCTTTACACCTGAGGGAAGACTTCAGCCACTGACTGGTTCACGTCTCCCTGCTTCTACACACAGTACCCTGGCCTTCTAGCCCCCAACCCCACCCTGGCCAAAGCCTTTGAGGCGGCTCAAATGCCCACCCCCAGGAAGGCTCCCCTGGGCTCGCCCCACCTCCACTGGGCCCCTAAGAGCTCCAGCAGCCCTCTCCTACTTCCTTGAAAGCTCTCACAGAGCCGCCACCACACTGACCTAAGACACGGCCGCATGTTCCTCAGCCCGCACTAGACTCTCAGCTGGCTGAGGCGCAGGACTTGCCACACATCATCTGTGCTCACACATGTCTAACAAACAAAAGAGGACAGTCGTGGAGTCGTGCAGATTTATGATGCTCTATGGACGTGTTAAGCATTGTGGGGGAAAAAGGACCGGACCACCATAACAAGTACTAAGGCAGTAAAGAAATCTAAGGATCTGAGAATTCATTTCACTATTAGTATTAAGCCAAACTCGATTCTATTCCATGAATCATTTCAGATGCATGAGTTAAAGTAGAAACACATCTGTAGGGGCGCCTGGGTGGCTCAGCCGTTCAAGCCTCTGCCTTTAGCTCAGTTCATGATCCCGGGGTCCTGGGATCAAGGAGCACGTTGGACTCCCTGCTCAGCAAGGAGTCTGCTCCCCCCTCTCCCTCTGCCCCCCACCCCCGCCCCCCGCTCATGCTTTCTCTCTCTTGCTCTACACTCTGTCAAATAAATTAAATCTTAAAAAGAAAAAAAAAAGAAAGAAACACATCCGTATCAAGAGAATTTTTATGTTATCAGAAAGTAGCAGCAGGGGAAGACCGAATATTTGTTAGAAGAACCCCTCAAGATCTCAGAATTCCTTAATCCAACTTATTCATGTTACAGATTGAGAAAATGGCCAATCAATGGTAAAAGGGACTTGTTCTCCTATAACCAAAAATGTCCAAATAAAATCCGGTGGCTTCTGAAGGAGGGAAGGTGAGGAAGGGAAGTAAGGCACAACAAAAAACTGTTAGTTTAAGCAACCTCCGAAACTATGTAAAAAAGATCCCGGATTTGCACATCAAAAGAAACAATGAACGAAATGAAAAGACCAAATCTTCAGATCTGGAAAAAATATTTGCTAAACCATACATCCAATATGGAGTTAACAGCCAAAATATACAGGGAACTCATACAACTTAATAGAAAAAACATTAATCCAATTAAAAATGGACAGACAACCTAAATAGGCATTTGCCTGATGAAGATACACCCATGGCCAATCGGTACTTGAAAAGATGCTCAGTGTCACTTATCATTAGAGCCATGCAAACCACAATGAGATATCACCTCACACCTGTTAGAATGGCTAGCATCAACAAGACAAGAGATAGCAAATGTGGGCGAGGATGTGGAGAAAAAGGAACCCTCGTGCACTGTCGGTGGGACTATAAACTGAGCAGCCGCCACGGAAAACAGTGTGCAGTTTCCTCAAAAAGTTAAAAATAGAAATACCGTAGGATCCAGTAATTCCATGTTTGGAAATGTATCTGAAGGAAACAAAAACACTAATTCAAAAACATCTATGCACTCCCAAGTTCACAGCAGCATTATTTACAGTAGCCAAGATATAGAGACAACCTACATGTCCCTCTACAGATGGGTGGATGAAGAAGCTAGGCATGTACACACATAATGGACTATTACTCAGCCACCAAAAAACAAGGGAATTCTGCCATTTGTGACGACAGGCATGGACCTTGAGGGCATACTGCTAAGTGTGCTACGTCAGAGGAAGCAAAGACTGTACGACCTCATACAGTAAGATGTGTAAGATTTTACGATGTGGAATCTTAAAAAGGAAAAAACTAAACTCGTAGAAAAAGCAATGAGGTGGGGGGTGAAGGGAGGGTAACCGGAGGGAAGTGGTGGCATCCCGCTGTGAGATCTCCAAGTCCTGGAGGCGGGATGCACCCCAAGGACGACAGTGAGCACTGCTCTAGGGTACAGCTGGGAGTGGTTCAGACACTTAGTCCAAAAGAGTTCTCATCTCAAGTAAAAAAGGTTCTTTTTTCTCTTTTAATAATGTAATTATTGATTTGAGAGAGAAAGCATGTGTGAGCAGGAGGGAGAGAGAGAGAATCTCAGGCAGACTCGGAGCCGAGTGTGGAGCTGGACACGGGCCCAATCCCACGACCCTGAGACCACGACCCGAGCTGAAACCAAGACTCAGACGCTCCACTGAATGAGCCACCCAGGTGCCCCCTCTTTTCCTTTTCTATCCCCCCCCACACACACAATTCCCCAAAAGAAAGTGTAGAAGTCAGTTCAAATCGCAGGCGTCAGTATGGCCCGAGAGCAATGGACAAGCCTCGCCTGGAGAACCACCCTGGTGAGCATGGCTTCTCCCTGCCACGTATTTGTTCTTATTCTGTACCTACCCAAGATGATGGATGTTAACCAGACTGACTTACGGTAATCATCTCACACTCCATGAAGTCAAACCACGGCGCTGCACACCTTCAATTTCAAACACGTACATCGCTCTAAGTCAACTCTACCTCGGTAAAACCGGTGAGGAAAATCCCCAAACTTTTTCTTCTTTCAATAGCCAGTTTAGGTCTCGTGAAAGTGTGTTAATGATCTTTTACAAAATTGTTATAGTACTTACGCTGTTTTACCTACTATCCAATCATTTAAACATCCAAGTTCCTAACACTGATCATGATACTAGGTATAGGAAAACAAAGATCGATAGAAACATTTCAGTTTATAGGGATTCTAAGTCTACAAAATGTTTCTAATTATTTGCTTTGTTTTCCTTTCTTTTATAGAGTAAGGGACAGAATAACAAACTCAAGTCAGGGACAGGGAGGAAAATCAGAGTATGCATTACCTATTCCGACATGGGCTGTTCGAGTCTCTCTCCCATCACCTGACGACAACACAACTTACTTCTGTCGATTAAGGCAGACTCTGGATTGTATTCAGATCATTCACTTATGTTCCAGGCACAGCTCAAGTCTTCTGCATCACTAATTGGTGATTAAGTCAGTACAAATGAAAGAATCGTGGAGATCAAAAGGTAATCTTAAACAGAACAGTCCAGTGTCAGGACCAGAGGGAAACCTACAGACCAACTGTCCCATTCTATAGACTAGAAGTGCAGACAGTCAGTGAGTGCTTGCGATGGGCTGGTAACACACATTTCCTGACTCACAGAGGAGCACGGCTGCCACAGGCAACACCCAGCCTATCTCCTAAACCGCGGACAGACGGAGCTTGGTCTAGAGGGGCTGGAACGAAAGGTGTGGGCACCCCCTACCTGTCCCAACACCTGCTGACACCAAGGTCACTGGGAGAAGCCGCATCGACAACTGCTTTGATGCCAATGACTCAGGTTGAAAAACAAGTCAGAGCAAAGCCATTTTATCAGCATTTTGAAGCTCACCATTAGCCGGGTGAGAGGTGCTCACTGCAGACGGTATGTAACCCACACCGGGTAGGACACTTCACATCCAGGTCAGCAACATGGAAGAAGTGTGCCCTGCACAAGTCCCTTTACAGGTAAGCGAAGGGACCTCCTCACTGGGATTCCGAGTGTTTGGTATTTATTTACTATTAACTACTAATAATAACTGCCTTAAACCACAGGGAAAATATCTGGAAGTTACACGGAGGCCTCTCCTGATCACTCGTGGACACAGAGCTGTGTTCAGTAAGGCGGTCTGGCCTCCAGCTAAGTGGGTGGTGACACAATGCTTGCAAGGTGAGCACTGTCTCTGACCTCCTAAGTCCAATCCTCCCTCGCTTTTCACAGGACAGGACTGAGGTCCACGATGGACTCGACCCCGTGGCAGAGATCATGACAGAGTATCCAGAAGAGGGACAACTAGAATTCAAGTCCCCTTTTTCCTCTGCAACCCCAAACCTCTCCCACACCACACAAAAAAACTAACTCCAAACCGAACAGTAATATCTGAGCTATAGTTCATTTAAAACACCTAACCGAACACATACTAAGCGCCAAGTACCGCTGACATCGAAATGGGTAAGACACGGATCCTGACCTGGAGAAGTTCCCACAGAGGGAAGAGCCACAACGAGGACATTTTAATAAACGAGGACAGAGAGGGAAGCTCACGGTACTTGTGGAGAGATTCTTGGTCCAGCCTGGGGCCACAGAGGACACACAGAAGAGGTAACTTCCAACCTGTGCAATGAGCTGGTTGAAAAGGCAATAAAGCACTCCCCAAAGAAGGGGCAAACGTGAGCTCCATCATGGGTGGTTTCTGTCCATTTCAACAGAAGAGCCCAAGTAGATTTTCACTGAACCCCTCTGGCTGAAAAAGATTAACATGATTCTAGCGATCAGATACATCTCTAGACATTACCAAATGCCTCCAGGGAGCAAGAGGACTAAACCAGCCACAGTTAAGTCTTAATAAAGATCACGCTCTACTCCAAGAGTCCCTTGTTACACAGCTGACATGCTACATTAAAACGTTACCTTTTAACAAATACTAGGCCGGGGCGCCAGGGTGGCTCGGTCTGCATGTCCGACTCTGATTCTGGCTCAGGTTGTGACCTCATGGGTTGTGGGTTAGAGACCCATGTCCTCGCTCAGCAGGGAGTCTGCTTATCTCTCTTCCTCTGCTCCTCCCCCAACTCGTGATCTTTCTGTCTCTCGCAAATAAATGAATAAATAAAATCTTAAAAAACAAAAACAAAAAGAGGGGACCGGGGTGGTTCAGTTGGTTAAGCATCTGCCTTCAGCTCAGGTCATGATCCCGGGGGGTCCCTGCTCAGCAGGGACCCTGCTTCTCTCTCTGCCGCTCCCTCCTGCTCTGCTCTCTTTCTCTCACATAAACAAATAAAATCTTTAAAAAATAATAAACAATAAAAATAAACCAAAAACAAACAACACAAATGCTAGGCCAATGGAGATATACACAAAAAACAGAACAGTTGTAAAAGTAAGCTAGATCCGGGAACACGTGAGTCACCAGGACAGGCAGGGCTACGTACCCAAGAGCACCCATAGAACACCCGCGCTATCAACAAGCACGGATACGGTTCCGCATCCACCGCTGCAGAAGAGGCCGTGAGAAACACTAATGATCCTAACACTCAGTAAGAGCCATTTGACTCCAAATTTAGAAGTCTCTATTATCTCTACTGATAGAAACTTTTACTGAGCACCAAAAAATCCCCCAATGCTCTCCCACATTCCCTATGCTCCTTCCAAGTGAGGACAGTCTAGCGGCTAGTTCTTACCCATGGGCGATGAGAAGCTGTTTCTCTTTGAGGCCAAAGCACGGACAACAACAGGTGTGAATCGTGCCTGTTTCTCTGTCCTCTGTGCAAAGACACAAAAGGGAAACACGGCAACATCACCCAAGAGAGACACCCGGGATGCCTGGTCACCACAGGGATGGGAGCACCCTGGAAAGCTGCCCGATCACAGAAATTATTCTGCGAACGAGAAAGGGTTCAGGCACTGAAATCTCGGGGTCGTCTGCTTCCCAGCATCACCTCGCCTGTCCTAATACAAAGCACAGAAAAGTCGGGGCACCTGGGTGGCTAAGTCGTTAAGCGTCTGCCTTTGGCTCGGGGCGTGATCCTGGGGTCCTGGGATCGAGCCCCACATCAGGCTCCCTGCTCCGCTGGGAGCCTGCTTCTTCCTCTCCCACTCCTGCTTGTGTTCCCTCTCTCGCTGGCTGTCTCTCTCTTTCTGTCAAATAAATAAATAAAATCTTAAAAAAAAAAAAAAAAAAAAGAAAAGTGCCGCCATTTGATGTGTCCACTCACAAGTACTTCCTGAAGAATCTTCTCAGGCTCTAAACTCCTTACCTGTCACACAAAAGAAATAAGGGTTCGATATGTTCACTATGATTATGATCTTGGATGAAAAAGGGAAGGACGGACCAAAGTAGACCTTGCTCCAAAGAAGATGCAAAGGTCAACGGGCACAAGAAAAGATGCCGACATCACCAGTCACTGGGGAAACACAACTGAGCTACCGCCTCACACCCATGGGGAAGAAGACTAGTGTCGCTGGGGACGTGGGGCAGTTAAGGACCCATGCATGCTGACGCGAATGCAAGATGGGGCAGCTCTCATGGGAATGGTGGCAGCTCCTCAAAACCCCATCGAGTTACCATATGAGCCAGCGATTCCACTTCTAGACATACACCCAAGAGAAGTGACAGAAGGGACTCCAACAGATGGGTGTATACCAACATTCAGAGCAGCATTATTCACAACGGCCAAAAGGTGGGAACAACCCAAGGGTCCATCAACACATGAATGAACAACTTAAACAAAAACACCAACAATGCCACAAGAATGAAAGTCTAATACACAAAAGGACAAATATTGTCTTCTTTTACTTACAGGAAGCATCTAGAATACGCAAATGCACAGAGAAGAATCAAGGTTTCCACTAGGGCCGGGAGAAAGGAGAATGGAGAGTCACTCTTTAGTACGAAAGGTACAGAGTTTCTGTTTGGGATTATGAGCAAACTGGAAGGGGAGACTGGGACAGCTGCATAATCCTGTGAATGTAATTAATGCCACCCAACGGTATGCTTTAAAAAGTGTAAGTGGCAAACTTTACAGTATGTATGCACATGCTATGTACCACAATTTAAAAAAATGATTTTAAAGGAAAATAAGGAAATCACACAGACTGCTGGATGGGTCTTTTTCACAGCCTAAGACCTGGTGAAAATTCTTCTAAATATGCTACTGAACCACATCTTCAATTGTGTCTTCCAAGAAATGCAACCAGCTTCATCTCAAAAGAAGTTCAGTGAACCTGCAAACAAGGAAAAATTAAAAGAAAAGCAAGATCTCTCTGCAGTCTCTGCTGACTCTCCAAATCTGCTTGACGGCACTGGCAGACCCAGGCTCCAGCAGCCAACAAGCAGGGCCACCACGGAAGGGGGCAGAAATTCCTGAAGGGAACCAGAGCTATGGCCAAGGAGCTCCAGCCACCAAACTGAAGGCAGATGGACCGCCTTGCAAGCAGTCCACACAGGTAAAGGTTCCAGAGCTCATTCCGTACTCCCAAGAGGCATCACTGTGGCTGACCCTGCAAACACTGGATTCTGGCACACGTTGAAACAGAACACTGAGCTGAGTGGGGTGAAGGGCTCGGTGCACGGCTATCAGACGGACAGTCCCCACACCACCGTCAAAATCACGGACACCTCTCCTAAATGGAATCCTAAACCATAAAGACTCTATGTGGATTGAAAAATGTTTGATAACTTCATGAAGGTCAAGAAAAAGAAATTTCACACTATAATTACAACCACATAAAAAAAATACTGTTTGGATATATGCATTTCCATAAGGAAATGTGGACAAAAAGAAAAAGATTTGCATGTATAAGAATTTTTTCACCTTTTAAAAGTTTTATTAACACTCTTAATCTGATGAAATAAAAATATTTTAAGGATTAAAGCATGTATCAGGCCAGTATACATGGTATTTTTAAATCAATGGAGGCCATGCACAACTCTGCAGGCATTGTGGGAACTGGGAAATAAATACTACGAGATGGAACCGTAACTCTCTTGAGGACGCCATCTCAAGGGAGAGAGGGAGTAGAATCAAGCTACTGGATCACCACATACGTATTAACTCAGGCTTAATTTGATAACTAAAGCTATTCGTCATTAGACTTCATATCTCAACAATTTGCCATGCAAGATAACTGAGCACTAACCCATCATTTTACAAGTTCCCCAAATGCTGGCTGGCAAGACTTCAGTTGGCCAAAGGTGAAAACATCCTGAGACTTCTTGTTTGACAGACACAAGACAAGACACACTCAAGTGCCACTCCCAATTTCTGTGAAAGGAAGTGAGCCCACTGCTTGCAGTCTCTGGGCACGGCGGAGAGGGCCAACGGTCCTCGGCAGACCTCGTGCACGTCCCACAGCTGTCTTCTCCCTTCACTGCCGACAGCTTCTCCTGTTCACTTAGCCTTGAGAAATTATAGGCAGTGACAGCCTCTGGGTCCACCACAGGATTTGAAATGCCCCCCAGAAATACACACTCCTCCATGTATGTGATTAGTCCATGAATGGTCCTGGGCGCCAACTACAGGCAACACCATCACTCAGGGAGACCCAGCCCCAACCACACTCCCAGGTCTCAGCAGGACAAGGACTTGAAGGGAAATACATTTACTATTTTATACAGCCGCAAACAAAAGTTATCATTTTCAGTTTCCCAAACAACTCCTTCTCACTTTCCCATGAGCATAAAAGCAGTGCTAAATCATTTATATGCCCTTCCTTGTTCACTTCCCACACTCAGCTGTCCCAAGTTTGGCCAATCAGCTCACATCCCTCTTTAGAGAGTTCATTAAACTGGACGGCCTGCCTCCCAGGCCACCGTCCATACAAGGATTCCTTAAACAGAAGTCTGGTCTCTCCCTTCCCTTCAGAACAATACGTCCGGCCTCCCCTTTCATGCGTCCCCTGGCGGGACCCCTACTGCCCCCTGCGTATCTCACCAGCTTCTGTTCTCTCTTGCAGAATGACAGGCCACTTCTTACCCAGCACACACGTCACGCTCCATCTCCCTGCACAAACCAGGCCTCTGCTCTCTCTTGTCCTGCAGCCCCTTCAAATTCTGACCTTGTAGCAGCTCGTTCAGGAAGCTGTGGACTGACCACTGGCTAGTGATCATCCCATCAGAATGGGCTCAAGGTACACAGTATTCACTGCACTGCTCTGGAGAAACAATCTCAAGTTTCCTCCACACCCTCCAGCATGGTGTTCTGCCCACCGTGATGGTCACTTTAATAATGTAAAGAAACTCATGCTTCAAAATGTAATAAAAACTACACAGCAATATGCGGAGAGATATAAGACAATCTACCAGGATACCGCAGGCAGCAGTAAAAATGTCCTCATCCAACAGGCTCTCCCATGCTGCCAGTGGAAAGTGAATAGTCACACCTTTCCTGGAGCGGGCTCTGCTCACACCCAGGGACTCACACTCACTGCACAGAGCCCGAAAACACACGGACAAATGCTACCAATGGGCACTGACATCACGCGCAACTTACTTGGGTTTTTTTGGTCTTTCTGTTTTTCTAATTCTCCCCTCTTCGCTGAACCTCCGCCACTTGTGCAATAACAAATATAATTTGTATCTGTTCTTAAAAACAGACTGATCAAACGGTGGGGACTGGCAAACACGTCTCAGATGTCGGTGTGCTGTCCAGAGAACAGTAAGATAGCCTCTAGAAGGGCCCACCCAACCTCTCTAGGCGTTCCGGTGTTGTGCAGCTACCCCCAATTTGACAGCAACGCGGAGCTGGGTCCTTAAACCCAACACAGCCAGGCCCTCCCGAAACCACGAGCATGGGGCACACCGTGAGCACACAGGACTTACTGGACGGAACGAACCACTGCTGAGCCACGCAGGGCTTAGTCGCAGGTCCTGTTTTGTCAGTTCTTATCTAGGACACAAGATTTTCCAGACAGATAAGCTAAATCCAAGCCTGTCCTCCCTCTGCAGAAACATGGGGTGTCATAAACCTACACTTACTTCAGCTTTCAAACCAATGGTGTTCCTAGGCTCCTGGAGAGCCCTGAAGCCAGGCATTTACAGAGAAGTCAGGATGTTGACTGGCAATTTAGAGATCAAAGCTGCAATCTCTCTTACAAGTCAGCTGAGAAACAACCAAGCGTCCCAGGTCTATGCATGCCCTCATGTTTTCTTATGTTACGAAATGCCTAGAATTTAAAACAAACGTTAAAAATTCTTATTTCTAACACAGACGTACTCTGTACTCATTATTCTAAATAATCAAGGATAGTCATAGTTACAGTACACTCAGAAAAGTCACAAGGATGATTTTAAAGCTTTTTAAAGACTTCTAAAGCTTTGTTTTACCACAATTCCACAAGATACTCTAGTAACTTCTAAATCCTAAATAAATGTTCCATCTCTTTATTTCATGACTGTCATTCTGATTTCTTTTTTTTTTTAATATATCAGTTTTTTAAAGCCCAGGTCATGACTATTATTAAATATAAATACAAGGTTATAAAAGTTTTGTTAACAGCTATTGAATGATTTTTAGAATAATTCTTTGGTAGAATAAAACGATGGTAGGGAAAAAAGACTTCCTAAAACCTGTAAGATAAAACAGCAACACAAGGGACCTTCTCGGGGCGGAGGGAGCCCAGCACTGCCAGGAGCCCATGCTCTGTGCTCATCAGGGGCCCAGACGCCCACTCCCTTCCGCGCACACAGGGTGTAGTTCATGTCCTTCAGGAATTCATGTTACCAACTGAATTTAATGATTTCAAAAGGTAGGGGAGACCCAGAAAGATCATTTTAATTAACTCCATACTCTAGCATGTACACTCCCTAGTGGGAGGAAATTACCTTCTTCTCCTTTCAAAGTAACATAATCTATTCATCCAATGGACATCGCTTGTGCACGAACGTGAGGGTTTCCCTCTCACTGCTCGAAGCCAGTCTCAGGGTACTTAACCCCGTACAGTTATCACACAAACCTTATTTTTGTATGAGTGATTGAGAATAAATACTATTAAAGCTAAACTCTCTCATTCTAACTTACTGTCTTTCTTTTAAATTTAATTAAGTTTTTTACTTTAATTCCAGGGTAGTTAACATCAGCTCCATGTACAACACAGCGATTCAACAGTTCTGTGTATCACCCGGTGCTCATCACGACAGGTACCCCTTCATCCCCGCCCCCCTCCCCCGCCCTCCTCCCCTCTGGTGACCATTAGTGTGTTCTCTAGAGTTAAGAGTCTCGGATTTTTTGTCTCTTTTTAATTTGTTCACTTTTTTTTTAATTCCCCATGAGTGAAATCATATGGTATTTGTCTTTCTCTGACCGACTTATTTCATTTAGCCTAATACACTCTATTTCTATCCATGTCGTTGCAAATGGCAAGATTTCATTCTTTTTCCATGGCTGAGTAATATTCCTATGTATGTGTGTGTGTGTGTGTATACACCACATCTCTTTCATCCACTCACTAGTCCATGGACACTTGGGCTGCTTCCATAATTTGGCTATTATAGATAATACTGCTATAAACATCAGGGAGCACGTATTTTTTTGAATTACTGTTTTCACATTCTTTGGGTAAATACCAGTTGTGGAATGACTGGATCGTAGGGTAGCTCTATTCGCAGTTTTCTGAGGAGCCTCCACACTGTTTTCCAGAGTGGCTGCACCGATTTGCACTGCCACCACCAGTGCAAGAGGGTTCCCCTTTCTCCACATCCTCACTGACACTTTCCTTATAGGAAATTATCTTATTTCTTTATAGTGTCAGAATATGGACTAAAATTTATATCTAGGAATGACTAGGAGTGTTCTATTATGTTGCATTACAAATCCCCACGGAGCTATGACGAAGAGTATATGAGAAAAGCAGCTTAAAGGACACAGCATAACGCCTGGCTAACTCTTCATTTGTATTTTAGTACAGAATACTGGGTGAGAGCACGGACTCTGGTGCTGGCCCGGCAGAGCTGGAACCGGGCTGTGTCACCTATCAGCTGTAGGATCTTGGGTGGAAATGTGCCTTAGTTTCCACATCGATAAAATGGGGTAACAGAGTTGCTGTGAGGATTCCGTGAGTTGCTCCACAGGAAGGACTTACCCAGTACCTGACACATGTGAACACTCAACAAACGCTAGTCGATATTGTTATCCCTGTGGAGGGATCTGAGAGTAAGTCAGGCCTGTGAAATTCACTCAAACAGAGGGAAAGCCCGATGAGGTGCTTCAATCGCATTCAACGCCGTGTGAGCACCAGCGGTCAGGCGCCGTGTGGGGAGACCAATCAGAGCCGCGGCCTCACCGCAGCACACAAGCCGCGTGCGTACAAGCCCCAGCACAGAACCTCACTTGTCTGTGGCATGTACCCTCTTTCATCCAATCTTAAGAGCTCAGGGGCGCCTGGGGGGCTCCGTGGGTTCATCTCTTGGTTTCGGTTCAGGTCGTGATCTCAGGATCCTGGGATCCAGTGCCACCTCGGGCTCTGCGGGGAGTCTGCTGGAGATTCTCTCTCTCTCCCCCTCTGCCCATCCCCCTGCATTCTCGCTCTAATATAAATGGGTAAAACTTAAAAAAAAAAAAAAAAAAGCTACAGAAGTTGAGATGGGAAGGTTCAAATATGGTCACTACAAGCTAGGGAAGAATTTGGGCCAGTGTCTGAGCCTTAAATGACTAAAATAAAAAATGGGCAGAGGCTGAGGGGACCCCCTCTGGGAAGCAGCCCTAACAGTGAGCACAAGCACCTGAACACACACTCACTGGGGTGCCTACTGGGGGCTGGGGGGGGTGGTAAACAGAAAGGAGGCTAGAAAGGAGATCTGGAGCCAGGCTTCGGACCCGCATCTCTAGGTGAGTGGTTCCGTGGACTTGCACACTGCTTATAAGTGTCTTAACTAATTTATAACCAAGCAAATTAATTCTTTGATATAACTGACTCAACTAAGTCAACCTAAGCAAATTTCTATTAAGTGACCTATCTTAACTACTTGGGTCAGGTAAGAGCACTTTTCTTCTGTATCTCTCTGGTGGACCATGATTTTGCAAACACTTTTGTCCTGAAAGACTCCAAAATATTTGGGCATCAAAACACTGCAAATTTTGAAAAGCATGAAGAACAAGATGACTAAGCAAAGGAGTAGGAAAAGTAGAAACACAGAGAAGACAGCCTGGATCTGAGAACAAGAATCCTGAATCTTGTCCATCAAATGCAGGCCCATGAGGCTGTGTCCGGATTGTGAACAGTTCAAACTAACAGGCTGAATACAAATACTTCTCGCCTCCGCAACGAACCTGCTTCGCGTGCTTCCCCCCGACTGTTCTGTGCCTTCTGTCTTCTCAGGTCAGCACTGATGGCTTCTAGGGTTTAAGTCTGCAAGGATGAAAAGACCTGGATGGTACATTTACCACATGTTTCTTTTCAGGTTAGCATAGAGACTTCTCTTTGCACCTGAAGACAACTTCTGGAGGGCCAGGTCTCCCCTACCAGGGCTGTCGGTCCTCTAGAACTCCTTCCCAAACCCTGAAGAAATCATGCACATTTCCCCTCTCGTCCCTACAAAGAAACAAGTTGCTTGTCCACTCAAAAGACATAAAAAACCAACCAGTGTATCTGGGATTCTGACTAATTACTGGAGAACATCGCAAGCACTGAGTAGAACTCCAATCCTTAAGCAGAGTACCTCTATTCTTAGGAAACAACAAGGTTTGGTTCAGTCCGCAACACTCCTGGCCTCTGGATCAAGAGGTCACGGTCTCACATTTCACACAGGAACTCCAGTTTACAACCCGTGCTAACACTCCTGCAGAATCCTTCAAGAGGTATTAAATGACAGTCCCATCAAAAACCAAGTCTCCCGCAAAACTTCAAACCTCGAAATACAACGTGGAAACGAACTAGACATACTAACTCCTCTTTTAAACAACAGCCCATGTGCTTAGAATCAGGAGAGAGAAAAAGAAAGAGAGTGAGAGTGACTAGGTTTTGGCCAAACGTAGGATAAATGAATTAGATTTCATAACAACATTGGCATTTGCTTTTAAACACTGCCCTGGTTCCAAAGAGAGTGCAGCAGCATGTGCAATAAAGATCTCATTAAAAGTCAGCTCTGGTGTCTAAATATTTCTATTAAATAATTTAGCTTCACACTAGGGTGGTGGGCTAAAAATACAGGACAAATTTTTGCAGACACGAGAGGCCGTGTGGAGAGACTTCATGTAGACAATCCAGGAGCACACGAGTCAGACAGGGCGGCACCAAGTGATTAACAGCCCTTTACAAAAATAGATAAATAATGGTGCAATACACACACTCTCACTGGAAACACTAGGCTGAATTCCTGAAAGCAGAAGCTGATTCTGTACTTTAAAATAGGCATCCTAGCAAAATCAGTAAACCTAATTTAAAATTTACACAACAGGTATCTTAATTTAAAGAACACCAGAGTTCCTAAAATGTGCAGAGGCCCTTAAATAAAACTATGTTTTCCTTACTTAAAGTTATACAATGAAATATTTTCCTCCCATGGAAATAAGTCAGCCATAAGATCATGTTAAAAACTCCATCACTTGAACTAATTTTCAGCACAGCTGGGAAAAAATTATGTGTGTGGGGGTGTAAATAAAGTTTTCAAATGCCACGAATTTTCAGTTTTCATTTTCAGTGGGCTTGTCTGGTCTCATGACTTCCAGTGTTCAAACAGCTTCAGCTGAGCATAGGTTTGGAGCCAGAGGCAGCGGAGGTCAGGCCGCCCCCCCGCACGGACACGGACTGCCAGCGCTGGAGTGCCTCCCAGCACACACCTGCCACGCTGCCCGTCCTTATGAGCAAAGCCACTTTATCTTCATCAGGTACTATGAGCAAAACCACTGCTGTTACTTAACACTCCCAGAGGTGGGAAATCCCAAGCAGGACAGAACCGCCAAGCAAGTTACCATAAACAAGCATCCATTTGCATTTGCTACTGTTTTCAGTTATTTTATTGGAGCAGAGCAACACGAGCTAAATGAAATCCTTACAGATTCTAACGCAGTGCATAAACACTGACATCTAATGTGTTGGACTAAAACACTGATTTTCAGATAAAGCAAGATGTCGTGCAACCTCTTCTCCCTTCGTGCCTGCTCTTCACAATCAACAAAGCCAGGTCACAGCGGACAACAGAGATGATCCTTCCACGGCTCGTGCAGTCCTCTCACACGCACTACTGCACACACACACAACATCGTGAAGGGACCGCGGTCAAGCAGAGGTGGGCGTGGCGGCAGGAGCGCGGGAGTGCTGGCTGAACCTCCAATTGTGTGACAGGAAAATCCACCCATTTCACAGCTGGGTACGCGCGTCCGAGCCTATGAAGGAGTATGTAAACATACATGAAATCTAAAAATCCTTCTCAATTCATTCGAGAACTATTTGATAAGGGGATGTACACATCATAATCACTCAGGAAGCTCTCATAGGAGTAGGTAATTCATCCTTACCGGGGTCATTGCTTCTAAGGAACATGGTAAAGGAGGTAAAACATCCTGGTGTGTGCTTAGAAGGCAGACGGAACGTCTCTTTTTCTAGGCAAAAATCAGTAAATAAAGCATCCTATATTAGTTCAACAAGTGTTTATTAATCCCCAAATGAGTACTCAGTATTGAATGAGCCTCTACAGGAAATACAGTGTAGACTTAACTCAGTCTACAAAAAAATCTGTTGTAGGACAAGAACTAAAAAAACTTTTATGATCATAAAGAGACAGCCACAGATTTAACAGAAATAGTCTGTGGGTGCATCTGTACGTTTCTGCACCTCTTCGAGGAAGACCTGCCGTCTGTACGACCGAACGAGACCCACAGAAGCCCGCGCGGGACAAGGCACAGTAAGCGTCCTTGCGAAGCACACACACAGCACGTCTCCACGACACGACGATGCGAACCGGAAACACTAACAGCAGGAATACCGAAGGTGGTACACAGACTTTATACACTCAAAAGGAAGTGTCTTCATGTGTTTTTCTCTCCAATTAACGCTTCATACGATCACTACCCTGCTCACAGGACATCAGCCTCTTCCACACCCTGGAATGAATAAAGTACCTGAAGACCACCAGCAATTTGTATTACGGCCTACAGTGGGCGTGAAGACAAAATTCTAAGTTACATGTGACAATCAAACTGTCCAAAACTAAATTAAAACAGACGATATGGAGAATGTGTGGCGCTGCAGTACTGCAGCCCAGCCGGCCTCGGACAGCACTTGCCGCAGGAAGCCAGAGAAGCCTCTGGCTCTCAGGGACGGCGACGAGAACTCCCAGTTTCTATGCTAACCGAGGAGACACAAATGAAAAAGAGCCGAAGTTTCAATCTCCAATTCTTGTTTCTAGTATCTTTAGATAATAAGCAACTAGTGACGTGTCGGTATTTTCTCAAACAAAACCAGGATTTCTTAAAATCGGTGTGCATTCTTACCTAACTATACGCCAAAACTAATCACCGAGTCTTCATCTAGAAAGGTCAGCCCTGTCTCCATCCCTAAATATCAATTCCATCTTAATTCCTACCTAAATCCCCTCATGTCAGCGTCTGAGCTTCTTTACTTTCCCTTTTCCTCCACAGCTAAGTCACAATAACAAAAATCCCTCCTCTAAATATATCCCTCCTGTTGTCCAAGTTACTGTTTTTGCTTAACAGTGGTTAATTATATACTAAACTTAGTATACTTTATGCTGAATGGAAAGCACTGTAAATACAACATCATGTCAGACAAGACATTGTATAAAGACCTGGGAAGTCATGTAAAGGTTCTCACTGATTGTCACAGAATTTGAGATCACACATTTCAATCCACTAAGTCTACAGAGGAGGCAGGAGAGTTAGCCAGTCAGCCACACTGCTGGACACTCACTGTAGGCCAGCCCCTACACCACGTGCTAGAGACAGAACGATGCACTGAAAAGGGCCCTGCTACGGCGGGGGGCCCAGCAAACAATCAGGCAACTGAAATTCAAGAGGGAAAAGTTTTTTAAACCAGATGTACGATTTTACTAAAATCACAGAATTGTGAAGTTACTAAAGCACAAATAAAGACAACGAAAGGATTCATTATTCAGTGCAGAATAAAATCCTTCTAAACAACCAAAGACCAGACTGCCCCACAAACCTCCAACACAGCGATCTCGTCTTTTTCTGGGTTACCAACACAGACTACTGTTGAGCCCATGCCATTTCTAACTGTTCCCGCACTCCCTGCCTCCTGACTGAGGACAGAGACCCTGGGGCTTTCAGTCCTTTTCTTCCTCGCTCTGAGCATGGCGCTGAAGCCTTCAGAAGGCAGCACAACAGAGGAAAAGAACTATTTCTGAAATGACTGGGAAAGACACGGAAAAGCAATTCTCAGCATTTTTTGGGGAGCAGTTAAGACGTGCTGGCACGATGGTGGGTGTGGGGGGTACAGCAAGTCTGTAGGTGAAACCCGACTCCCAGCAAGGCCCATGGGAGGCCAGAAGAGGGGACAGTAAGGCAGACTTGGGGCTAGGAAAAATCTGGAAAGACACTCTAGGGGGCATGTGTATTTCATCTAAATAGTTCCTGGAAGGGGGCAGTGAGGAAATACAAAAAGCAGTTCCCACTATTTTGCTAATGGCAGAAATGTCCAAAATCTCAGCTTAGGTTAAAAACTAAGAATTTTCTCTGAATTGTAATTGCCACCATTAAGAGACTCACTATTTCACACAATCTAACTGTGGAACTCAAGGAGATTATTCAGAGATCAGGGTGCCTTTTCTACCAGGCCCCATGTCATGTGCGGGACATCCTGCGTCCTGCATTCGTCCATATGGGGGGGGGGGCTGCAGACACAGTAAGTTAGGACATACTTATCTCCTACAGATAATGTGCGTGACTAGAAAACCGTTTCAGATAGCCTACATTATCACAGCTACAAATGTCAACACTTCCAGAGAATCTGAATTAAAAGCAGATTTCAATTCTTGTAACATAAATCTGGATTTTATGAATTGATGCTTTCTTGAAATTAAAATTACAGGCATTACTAAAAACCATTTTTCTCTGTCATTTAAAATTTTCCTGAAATGGAATGCAGAACAGCGGGAAAATGGATTTTTTTAATAGAGTGGAGAATATCATAGAACAGTACCTGAATTTTTTATAGAAAAGCTACCAAGTTTTAAAAGTTTGACACAGAAGAATAGAAAGGTTATAAAATTCAGATTAGAAGTGTCCTGTTGAAAAAAAATAAATAAATAAAATAAAATTAAAAAAAAAAAAAAAAGAAGTGTCCTGTTGGACACATGAAAAAATGTTCAAAATCATTAGCCATCAGGGAAATTCAAATCAAAACCACACTGAGATACCACCTTACGCCAGTTAGAATGGCAAAAATAGACAAGGCAAGAAACAACAATTGTTGGAGAGGATGTGGAGAAAGGGGATCCCTCCTACATTGTTGGTGGGAATGCAAGTTGGTACAGCCACTCTGGAAAACAGTGTGGAGGTCCCTTAAAAAGTTAAAAATTGAGCTACCCTATGATCCAGCTATTGCACTACTGGGTGTTTACCCCAAAGATACAGACGTAGTGAAGAGAAGGGCCATATGCACCCCAATGTCCATAGCAGCAATGTCCACAATAGCTAAATCGTGGAAGGAGCCGAGATGCCCTTCAACAGATGACTGGATTAAGAAGATGTGGTCCATACACACAACGGAATATTACTCACCTATCAGAAAGAATGATTTCTCAACATTTGCTGCAACATGGACGGCACTGAAGGAGATAATGCTAAGTGAAATAAGTCAAGCAGAGAAAGAATTATCATATGATTTCTTTCATCTATGGAACATAAGAACTAGGAAGATCGGTAGGGGAAGAAAGGGATAAAGAAAGGGGGGGTAATCAGAAGGGGGAATGAAGCATGAGAGACTATGGACTCTGAGAAACAGACTGAGGGCTTCAGAGGGGAGGGGGGCGGGGGAATGAGATAGGCTGGTGATGGGTACTAAGGAGGGCATGTATTGCATGGTGCACTGGGTGTTATACGCAACTAATGAATCATCGAGCCTTACATCGGAAACCGGGGATGTACTGTATGGTGACTAACATAATATAATAAAAAATCATTAAAAAAAAAAAAGTGTCCTGTTGAAGATAAAACTATTAATTTTTTTTAAAGATTTTATTTATTTATTTGACAGAGAGAGAGACAGCCAGCCAGAGAGGGAACACGAGCAGGGGGAGGGGCAGAGGGAGAAGCAGGATACCAGCAGAGCAGGGAGCCCGATGTGGGACTCCATCCCAGGACCCTGCGATCACGACCTGAGCCGAAGGCAGACGCTTAATGACTGAGCCACCCAGCTGCCCCAAAACTCCTATTAATTTTATCCTAAGCAGAAGGAAGGTCACTCGTTTTAGTTCATCATTGCTGTCATCTAAACAAATACAATTTCCAAAAACATTCGGATAACCCAATTTCATTCAATGATGACAAAAAAACCACAGATGAGACTTTTTTATTTTCGACCACTATTAAAAAATCCCCCAAATGGACGCCTGGGTGGCTCAGTTGGTTAAGCGTATGCCTTCAGCCCAGGTCGTGATCTCAGGGTCCTGGGATCGAGTCCCACGTGGGGCTCCCTGCTCAGCGGGGAGCCTGCTTGTCCCTCTCCCTCTCCCCCCACTCCTTGTGCTCTATAATAAATGAATAAAATCTTAGAACAAACAAACAAACAAAAAACCCCAAAACACCAAAAAAAAAACCACCCCAAAACTCTATGGAGAAATGAATGTTTTCATAGGTAAGCAACAAAGTTACATAAAATCCAAAATCAAACTCCTCCCAAACACAGACTCCAGGTCTAAAGGACGTATACGTTACGCTGGAATTCCTTTGACGCGTGAGTCCCAACATCTGTTTTTGTGAGCTTAAGCAAAACTGCCGGATAAGTTCTGCGTTCGCTAAGACAACCTGATTTTAAGCAACTACAAGGGAGTGGGGGCCAGGGGGCCACTGTACTCCTGGGTGCTGATCAGTTTCCTAAGAACTCAACAAGGAGCTTGTCTCCTGCATCCTGGCTCGCAGCAGCAGCAGTCCCCAGCTCTTGCTGCACACAGGCCACAGGGTGGGGGCCGGGCGGGCGGCAGGGGCCGCAGGCAGAACCCCTGGCAGAATCACGGCCTTGCTCAGCAGCTCTGCTCTGATGGCTTCAGATTGCAGGCCTGAGGAAATGCTCCATAAATAGCGGCTCTTTTTTCTTGTAAAGCCTCCTCATAGACCTAATACAGCTCCACTACCAAAAATGGAGGGGTCACCATAGACCTTTTCCCTTTTTTTCAAGTCCAAAGAACAACTAGGGATATCCTGCTCACCACGTTACTCATTTTGGGAGTATGAATCACAGGGCTAAAATCTGATTCACTGTTTAAATTCAACTTTTAGATAACGTAAATTACAATGGATTAAAAACCATATTTGTAACTCCTCAATTTCACGAAGAGGAAAAGAACTGCTGTTTTTAGAGGCCTTGGTTCTGACATTAAACGTGGGAGAACGTGTTCACTAACTGCCCGTGAGGCAGCGTTCCTCACGTGTTCGCTCATCCGACAGGTGCCGCGGGGCCACAGCCGAGCAGCACCGGTGCCCGGACACGGCTCCCGCTGCACATCACTTGTATTCTCGCGTATTCACACACACACCTGTGACTTCATCACTCAGACAACTCACCAGTCTGTGCAGTTACAAAGCCTCAATGAATAAAGTCAAAACTACCGGCAAGAACAATGCAGATTTTTCTCAGCTCCGTGGAATTTGGGTAGGGAGAGAAAGCAGCCCCGTAATTCAACCAAACACGAGGCGGTACCTAAGTCCACACTCGTTTCTGCTGTGGTTTTCCGTGTGGATCCATAACTCTGTTAACCCAAAGCTAAATAACTTAAAATGAAACTGTTTTTTTGATAAAATACGAGAGTCAAGTTTTAGAGGATGATTTGAATTAGACGCTAATTGGAATTCACAGGCTTGAACACAAACCCTCAAGTGTAACCAAAAAGCCCACACTCTGTCTAACCCACTGAGCGGTTTCAAAATAACCTGGCTGATCAGATGGTCTCCTGAAAGGAAACACCTATCAACTTATTATATTACATTATTCACAAAGAATGAGATTTTACTTCACAGTATAAACTGTTTTCCAGTGAGATTATGTTCCACCCTGAGTTTTTTTGGCCCCAGATGGTAATTCATCTGTCCTGCACATCATTTCTTACAATTTCCCATCTAGTGTGGTGGACACACACACAGGCGAGGTATTCTGCAGTTCCTCCCATCGGGGAGCACTCCACTTCTCAAGCTCTTGAGTCTGGGCTGACCCTGTGTGGAGCTTATTAGACCCATAGGGCCTCCAAGAACAACAGCGGGCTCAGGAGCACACAGCAGGAAGGCAGCCGCCTTCAGGGCAAAAGGACCTCAGAGCGAAACATACCTTGCCAGCACCTGGGAGAGGCACCGGAGAGAAATCCGGGTCCTGTGTCAGCCCCCAGCTGGAGAGCTTCTGCTTGGGCAGCCCAGCTTACCCAGACAGCCCGCAGCGAAGGAGAAGGGCCTCCACGTGCTTTCCTGTGGGAGCTGACATCTGAGCGGCCGCAGATGCCGCTGCTGTTGACTACACTCATTTCTCAATCACCAGCATTCCTCCAACTACCAACGGACTCCTGCAGCCACAGTAAACTCAGAGTTTATATAAAGAAATTAAGAATGTTCTGCCCCCACAAAACTTTTATTAATAAATTTAAAGTCCTCCATGTGTTTTATAAGGCAAAACTTAGGGGCACCTGGGTGGCTCAGTTGGTGAAGCGTCTGCCTTCAGCTCAGGTCATGATCTCGGGGTCCCGGGATCGATCCCCCATCACCGCATCATCAGGCTCCCTGCTCAGCGGGAAGCCTGCTTCTCCCTCTCCCTTTGTCCTTCCCCCGCTTGTGCGCTTACTCTCTCACGAGCTCTCTCTCAAATAAAATCTTAAAAAAAAAAAAAAAAGATAAAACTTAGTTTCCACAGTAACTTATACTGATGATAGGCAGAATATTAGATTTGTTTCACTATTTATTTATTTATTTATTTATTTATTTATTTATTTATTTTAATTTATTTATTTGACAGAGATAGAGACAGCCAGCGAGAGAGGGAACACAAGCAGGAGGAGTGGGAGAGGAAGAAGCAGGCTCATAGCCGAGGAGCCTGATGTGGGGCTCGATCCCATAACGCCGGGATCACGCCCTGAGCCGAAGGCAGACGCCTAACCGCTGTGCCACCCAGGCGCCCCTCACTATTTATTTTTTTTAAAGATTTTATTTATTTGAGAGAGAGAGTGAGAGCGCGCCTGAGCAGGGGAAGGAGGAGCAAGGAGCCGGATGTGGGGCTCGATCGCAGGACCCTGAGACATCATGACCTGAGCTGAAGGCAGACGCTTCACCGACTGAGCCACCCAGGTACCCTGTTTTACAATTTATTTTAATAAACTGATTGATAAGCACTCAAATATTTAGTTTGGTAACATAAAATGGACTAAGCCATCTGATTCTGCTTGTCTAAAATGAATTCTAAAGTTTAACTTAAAAAAATTCTTTAAATCTCTGAGAAAATTTTAGGTATCAGCAGCTTTCCAATGCAACTTTAACAAGTAAAGAACCAGGGGCGCCTGCCTAACCTGGTAGATGAAGCATGTGACTCTTGATCTCAGGGTTGTGAGTCTGAGCCCCACACGGGTGTAGGGATTACTCAAATAGATAAAACTTCAAAAAAAATAATAAAATAGGGGCCCCTGGGTGGCTCAGCCAGTTAAGTGTCTGCCTTTGGCTCGGGTCATGATCTCGGGGTCCTGGGCTCGAGTCCCACACTGGGCTCCCTGCCCGGTGGGGGGCCTGCTTCTCCCTCTGCCTCTCTGTCTCTCATGAGTACATAATTGAAATCTTTAAAAAATAATTGTAATAAAATAAAATAAATAAATAAAAAGTTAAAAATTGTTAATTTCTTACACTGAACTTTACTATTAATTCTATTTGTACAGCATATGAAATAATGTAGGAAAAGGGCCCATATTCACTTTCCATAATGCTAACAAAGTTTACATGATAAACAAATGGACTACGGTAAGCTGCGCTTAGTACCAGAAAAATGGAAAGAAACCCTTTACCGAGCATTTTCTGACAAATATTGTCAAAAAATAGCAAAAAAAAAAAAAAAATCTTAAAATAGGCTGCAACATCAAAATAAACTTCCAAGCTGCACACAGGATAAAACTGTATTTTCAATGTTCTTGTAATGAGTGGTCCTCACTTTTAAAACACTTTTCCCAAGCAATGAATCAGACCAAACCATTTAATGGTTTTTCAAGTGTTATGATATTGGAACTGTTGTGTTGTGTTTTTTCTTTATTTTAATGCCCAAAGTCAGGGTACAGATATAACAGTTAATAGGTTCATTTTCATGAAGGGAGGGAGTCTCTCAAAGACACAAATGTCATTCAAGAGGAGAAGGGCAAACCCTTTAGCTGCTCCCAGAAAAACTGTGTGCAGCTCCCTCTTGACTCCCCACTCATCCACGTCCGAAGACGCGGAGTAGAGGGTGCTGACCGCATTCACAGGAGCATTCACAGGTCGGGACTAGAGCCTGCTCAGGGCCCCCTGCCACCACCTCCTTACTTCTCCCCTGGACTACCAGGCGTCTTCTCCTCACTGGTATCACTCTCCAACAACACGTTTACTCCTTCTTCATCTAATTCACAGTCAACTAGTCATTGTCCGTGGAACAAACTTGTAATAACCAAAGTAGAACTACTATTCATTTGCACCCAGAAAACATGCAGTATTTTTTTAGTAGGACTAGTTATCTGAGTTTAAGAACAATCTCAAACTTACAAAATTAACTTCAGAATACAGAAAGTAAATACTCTAGCATCTTTTTAGGATGGAGCTGAGTAGCCCCAGTAATTACGCAGGGACTACAGGCATTCATCAGGCTGGCCATCAAGCAACGGACTCTGAAATACATGAGCAATCGGAGGGATGGCATCCGTCATAAACACGGCGAGAACAAGAGGGCAACATCTGCCTTTAGTGAGCTTATACTGAGTTAGCCTCAGCAGACTCTCCATGGAGAGAGTCAGCAACGAAAAGGCAAACAAGATAACGTGCAAGAAATGGGAATCTTGAGACCTATCCAGGCCTGACTGACATAGTATGAATCTGGTTCCAACTCCACAGAGTGGGACCCAGCAAACCCTTAAGACAATGTCTGCTCCCTAAACCCACTACGCAGGTGTTTATGAAATCAAGAGACCTCTATGCACGTCTACTGAGCTCAAAGAAAACAACAAAGAAGAGCAGAGAGAAAGACCGCCAAGTACATCAATGCCAGCGACCCAACACACACCATCCAGAACCAAGTGGCTCTTTCTTGAGAAAAATCATCATGTTTACAGAAGTGGAGGGGGTCAGGCTACTGACAGATAGGCTGTGCCAACTCTTACCTACGGTGTGACAGACACAAACTGGAAACTCATACACAGGCGCACAAAGGGCGTGCTTCGTCTTCAAATAAAGGACAACAATCTTAATTCTACGTATCACTGTCTAGTAACAGTGTTCATTTTGTCACCCAGAAGAAGAGATCTGTACCACGCCTAACAGGAAAGTCTGCACACCCTCCAGCTGGGAGGGGTTAAAAGTGAACCTATTACGTCATCTGGAGCCCATCCAAACTACACGATTTCGGAAACATAACCTATATCAGTCTGAACATGTGTAGAGGAAAAACAGAAACATCTGTATTTTGGCCAACTATTCCCCAGAGGGCTTTAAAAAAAAAAAAAAAGTTATGCAAGAGGGTTCAGTAAATTTTAACTGTGACCCCCATTACTGGTAAGGATTAGTTCCAGGCAGGTCTCAGAAATCTCCATTCATTTAGCTCCTTCCTAACTTTAGCATTTGGCTACTTTTATATACTCCCTTACTCTACATATTTAACTAAGATAAGATACACTGACTCTACTCCATTCTTCTGTAGCATACAACATTTTAACACCTTTTCCAATCCAGATTTATCCACGTTTTGATATCTTTCACACTGTTCTCTGATGGCTAGAGTGCTCTGGTCTGGTTTTGTATTGCTCATTTAGGACTATGTGTGGTTTTTTAAAAGGTTTTCTTCCTCTTCTTCCACAAAGTATTTCCATATGTAACTGCTTTTTTACCTAATCAAGGCAGAGGCTGCTGAAAAAATGGATCTGGATAAATTCAATGACGTCAGCAACAAAGGGGCTTAACACATGTCAGTCACTACTATGGGTGAATCCATTTAAAACGAAACCCAGTTTTCACAAAATTCTAACCACTTACCTCTCCACGATTTTATCACAGGTAGAAAACATTCTATGTTGTTTTATGACATCTACAATAACCTATTGAAAAATGAGCACTTGCCAAGGAAAGCAACTGCCAAAACAAAGATAAAACCAAGTTATATACCTCTGGAGGTTAACCTACATTAAGTACACCAATAATATCTAACCAATTTAGATATGCACAAATGTTTTCTTTATCCTAACACCATCTATACCGATGCAAACCAGGGGAAGGAAGACACGACATAATTTTGTAAGGCCGTTTTACTGTATAGCCGTGTATACCAGACAAAGAACGTGAAAATGACCTCCAAGCAGGAGCATCTCCATGGTCACATGGAGGAACAGGAATCAGGTCTCCCAAGCTTCTGTCCCTGCACACTATTTCAGAATCTGAGCCCTCCGAACAAAATGTCTATTACCTAGTTGTGAAAGTATACAGTTCCCCCTTTAGGGAAATCTAACACAAAGATGTAAACTAGCACAACTATCACTAAAGGGGACAAATGTAATTGAATTAATCATCTGTCTAGTAAAAGTACTTAATGAAGTATCCATTAAAAGTGATCCTGCAGGGGCACCTGGGTGGCTCAGTCAGTTAAGCGTTGGACTCTTGGTTTTGGCTCACAGCACAACCTCAGGGTCGTGAGATCGAGCCCCTCGCTGGGCTCCACACTTGGAGCGGAGTTGGCTGGAGACTCTCCCTCTGTCCCTCCTGTTCATGCTCTCTCTGTCTCAAATACATAAATCTTTGAAAAAAAAAAAAGTGATCCTGTAATATGTAGGTCAAGTCATATGCAATTGTCAGTAGTCACGGGGGCATAGAAAACTGGCAACTTTACATAGTTAACCTGTTACAAACTGGATTCACGAAAATTCATTTTACCTACAACTTCTTAAAAAACTATTGCATACCCCCCTCTCGGCCCAAGTAGGAGATGGGAAATTTATGTTACAGAGAAATGGACCCAGAGGCTCTGGATTCCGATGCCTGCCACAGCCAAGAGCAGGGATAAAGCCGCTTAAGCCCTACGCTGGTGTGCCCTGAAACAGGGGCAGTCAGTCTTACCCACCACCTTCAGTACTCTTGGATGGGAGAGGATGGCAGGTTTTTATCGGAAGAAACTGGCCACTACAGGAGAAGGGGCATTTAGGGCCCCGCACAACTTGAGGGCCTGGTTGGTCCCAGTTATACCCCTCTACAGTAAAGCCCACTAAAGAAATGAAAGCAGCCAGAGAAAATTTAAAAAGAAACATCCAGGGGCATCTGAGTGGCTCAGTAGATGAAGGATCTGCCTTCAGCTTAGGTCATGATCTCAGGGTCCTGGGATGGAGCCCCAAGTGGGCCTCCCTGCTCAGTGGGGAGTCTGCTTCTCCCTCTCCCTCTGTCCCTCCCCCAGCTCATGCTCTCTCTCAAATAAAATCTTTAAAAAAGAAAGAAAGAAAGAAAGAAAGAAAGAAAGAAAGAAAGAAAGAAAGACCCACTATGTCAACCATACTCAGGAAAAAAAAAGGAAAGAACAAAAAAACACCCACTACGAAATCCTCAGAGAGATATTCTATCACTACATCCATGAAATAAAAATGGCATGTTTTTAAAAATAGCAAAGGAACAATGAGCTCAGAAAAAGAATTCCTGGAAATTAAGAATGATGAAGAGCTCTTGGGGAAAAAAAACAAAACAATGATTAAAAAATTAAAAGCTAGGGGCGCCTGGGTGGCACAGCGGTTAAGTGTCTGCCTTCAGCTCAGGGCGTGATCCTGGCGTTCTGGGATCGAGCCCCACATCAGGCTCCTCTGCTGGGAGCCTGCTTCTTCCTCTCCCACTCCCCCTGCTTGTGTTCCCTCTCTCGCTGGCTGTCTCTATCTCTGTCGAATAAATAAATAAAATCTTAAAAAAAAAAAATTAAAAGCTAAAGTTAAAGGAATCTTCCAGAAGGCAAAACAAAAGGATTAGGGAAGAAAAACAGAGATAAAATTAAAGAGTTATTCTGATGAGCAGGAATTCCAGAAGAAGAAAACAGAACAGAGTGGAAGAAGTTATCCAAGAACCAACAAAAGAAATCTTTCCCCAGACCCAAGGACAAGCTGGGCACCTGCGCCACGGACCTTAAAGAGGCAACTTACCTTCCAAGCCATTTTGTGAAATCTTCACAATTAAGAAGAAAAGGTACATACCAAGGCCTATCTTGAAATTTAAGGACCTCCCCCAAAGATAAAGACAAAAAATACTAAAATCCCCAAAGGAGGCAAAACGGGTTTAACTGTTCAATGCGAAAACTGGAGGCTAAAATAAAATGTAGCACTGCCTTCAAAACTCCAAGGGAAAATAACCTTAGCCTTGAACCCTACAACCTAACTGCCCATCAAATGTCAACGACAAAAATGTTTTTACACATAGAGGATCTCAATGAAGTTACCTACCATTCACCCCTTTTCTCAGTAAATTCCTGAAGGATGAGCCAACTCTTACAGTGCACAAACCAAGAAAAACAGTCAACAGGGTTCCCAACAGACAGAGTGATGCAGGCACTTGCCAGGATGAGAACAGGGGAGCCCCCAGGGAGCCCCTGTAGGATGACTCTGAAGCAACCATTCTAATCCAGAGCGCAAAGACAAAGAAAGGACTCAGGGTTGTTTCCAAGGGGGCAAAACACCAACAGAAACAAACACTAATGAAAAAACAAGGCAATTAACAATTCCAAGAAAATATCAAAGCTGTTCAGAAACTCCTATACGTTATACAGCTCAGCTACAGGCAAACGGGAAAGAGCCTTAACACTGTAAAAGTCCCTAACAAAAAAATTAGGAGGATTAAGGGAAGAAGGATTTTAGGAGGTGCAGAAACTTTAAGAAACAGCAGTACAGCACATTTCATAAATACGGAGGAGTTTTCTTAAGTATGTGGGGGAGGGGAGGGATCTCGAGTTCCAAGCTTTGCCTCGGGAGAATGCAAGCCAGAGATAAAGCAAAGTGGGCCAGAAGTGCCTTTTTTCTTCATAAATCTTATAGTACTAAGGGACTTCCTAAAACTATGTATATGTTATTTCCCCTCAAAATTAAATATCAAAATACGTATTTATATGTGAGGCTGTGAAAATGAGAATCTTCAAACCCCTCTCTCCTTGGCAGAATCTAGGTGCTTCTGGCCCTACTTTCTCCTCTCCTGAATTTTCCAATTTCCTCTAATGAACACGTCACTTTCATAATAAAAGAAAACATGTTACTAAAAATCCACAAAATCTGACTGACACATGGAAGAGGAAGAAGAGGAACCACAATTTTATAAATGTAAAACAAAACCCCACATTCACGCTCATACGGAGAGACAATCCACCTTACACCTCCCCCGCCCCCCGCCGGCCTCCTAGATGGTGGGGTTCAGCTCCCCAGAAGCTACTCCGGGTTAGAGGCACTTCAAGATACGTGGGAAGTTAAATTTCAAACAACTTTCTGGTGCACATTCAATTTTGTGAAAGTTGAGTTACACTGAGTAAAGCCATCGTTCCTCTAAACCCCAAACCAAATAGTCTATGTCAAAAAGCACATCTCTCTAAATGTACTTTTTGGTCAAATAAAGAAACCTTACCTTAAGAACAAATAAAAACCCTCCTCACTTTAGGCTAAGTAAGCAACTGCAAGAGGAAGAAAAGAGCTTTCAACAAACCATACCCTCCCCACTCCCAAATCAGGACCTGGCTGCTGAGGAATTTGATAAGTCTAGTGACTAACAGTACCCATGAAGAGATAGAGAAGTAATAGCCCTAACCACAAAGAAAGCACTGGAAATATCTGGTGGAGGAAAACAGTAGTATTTTAATAGACACCCTTATTGGCGTTATTCTGTTAAGTTTCTACATTACTCAGGGAAACAACATGTTATCGACTGATACGTTAAAGGTTTTGATTCTTCTCATGCTAAGAGCCAAAAGAGGATTAAACTGACCACTCTTTCTTGTCTAAAATATTAAAAGGGAAGAAGAAAGAAAAGGACCATTGTGATTTAGACCAAACTTCTTTGTCTGCTTTTAGAAGGGGTCGAGCCCTTTGCAAGTAAAAGTGCTCCCCCTCATAGCAGTCCTCATCTCCAGGAACTCAATGCTGCAGGACTTGCACAGCCAGAACCACGAAACAATTCTTCTTCCTAAAAACAGCAACGTCCCTTTCACGCCTTGCAGTTTTGATGGCCCCTAGAATCACTTAGTAACCAGAGCTATGGAACCACACAGCCCTGAAGACCTCCTCTATCCAATGCTACTCAACTATTATTCAACTTTCAAGTCATAATTAATGGCTAAATTATGCTATTACTGAAGGGGGTAAATTAAGTATGAATAATCTTAAAACTTAACAACTGATTTTTAAAATGACTTCACTCTGATTTGCCCTCAGCCTAAACTTCAGTACACATTTTGACAAAAGGTTAGGCTTAGAGTCTGCCTCTCCCCCAAATCCTCCAGGTAAAAGGCAATTCACATTCATGCTAGCAATACTATTCGAGGGTGCTAATTTACATTCTTTTTCTAACTATCAAGTAAAACTCATTACTCTCCATTACTAATGGGGACCGATCTCAGGATTTCAAAAACATGTTTTCTTAAGTTTCAACTATTCAAACGCTACCTAGCTTTTTTTCTTAATAGTTAACGTGAGGCTCTTGGGGAAGAGTATTTTTTCACTGTCATTTTTTACAGAAAATGAGCCAACCATCTTGCAGCCAACTGAGAGTCTGCTGTATTTCACAGCTAGTTTGTCAACTACCTTTCTTAGTTCACACAAAAATTGCTCACTATTCTCCTCAGGAAATAAATTAATCTCTGTGTTCTATTTACTCTGTCACATCCGCTAACTCCAAACTGTTTTTCTTCTGCCCCTGTACTCAACGGTGCCTCCAGTTCTTCTGCTTAAGTCACGTGGCACTGTGGCCACTCTTCCCCAGGCCGCCCACCCACTGAGCAGCGCAAGGTGGGGGGGGGGCAAACTTTCATCTTCCCTCCCCTCCACTGAGCCCCCATAGCAAGACAAACAGGCACACACCCGCCCTCCCCGCAGACAGGGAAACACACTCTGTGATTGCAATCTGAACTTTTTTTGTTTTTGCAGCTTAATCAACATTTAATGGCAATATTACAAGCTTTCCATTTTTGATGGGAAATCATTTGGGTTACCCTAGTCATATCAAGAAACCAGAAAACAGAACAGCCTTCTTCTCTATGAAGCCGTTCCTTTTTAAAATATCCAATCTGTATTACAGAAACATATACTGTGTTTTTAGTCTCTTACTGGGCAAGTGTGTGGGAGAAGCATACGTCAAATTATAGTACAAAATGGTTTAATCATCTCCTTTAATCAATACATTTCTGGGGTAGCTTTAATTAGGGCAGTGGAACATGCACTTGTGAAATAACACGGAGCAAAAAAAAAGAAGCAAACCACTTACAGTGATCAATAACACCTGCAAGCAAGTTCATTTAATGTTGAAATACTGGCCAAGTTATATGCTGTGCGATGCTGAAAATCTCTGGAAAAATACCTTCTTAAAATGTGGATCAAGACACTCAATGTAACTTGTCATCAAATCATGGCCACAAGAAACCTTCAATCTTCAAGGACTCAAAACACTGTGGCCAGTTATTCAGAAAATGACAAACAGCAGAAATGAAACAAAATCATCTTTAAAAATTAGAACATTATTACAACAATGCAAATTTACAAACTCTTAAGATCAGTGAATCAGATTTCTTAGACCATATTATAATTCTATATGGTACATTATATACAAGAAGTTCTTTGTAACTATGACCATTAACAGTTACAAGGTATCAGATTCAGTAAAATAAAATCTGAGAAGTAAAAACACCCCTTGTAACCAGAAATATTATAGAATACTAATTCAGGAAGTTATTCAGCAGCTTATAAAGAAATAGGAAGTCGTTGACCACCTACTTGAAGAACCATTTCCTGTAGGAAAACTGTAAGACAGCTGAAGAACGCAACAATTCTCAGAGTAATACAGGGAAGAATTCATTTAAAACAAAACCTCGATATACAATGTTGACAAGATTAGTTTTAAAACAATAAACTCACTAGCACAAATAGTACACGTAATATACAGACGGAGCTTTCCTCACCTCCTTCGATCATACCAGAGCTCAAGTACACGTTGGTGATAAATGCAGCTCCCTTCCTTACCACTTGCCAGGCTAAGAAATGTCTTTTCTCCAGATCTCACTGAGCTATGGAGGGCTTCAAAAATAGCAATGATCACCTGCTTATAATCCTTCAGTAATTATGCTGCTTTGAAACTAGAAGATGGGCCAAATGACTTCAAAAAGTCATTCATCTATGGTCACAAGGCAACAACTGGTTTCCAAAGTCAACATTTCTAAGTTTTCAATCAAATTACATCACCTTACATGTTTGGACCATTCACAGATTTCTTCATGCCAAGTATAAACCTCAACAAATTATATACTTAGTAACTTAAAAGTTAGTTCCGATGATTATTTAAAAAGATGTAAACGAAAATAAAAAACAAAAAGATGTATATAGGGGTGCCTGGGTGGCACAGCGGTTAAGCGTCTGCCTTCGGCTCAGGGCGTGATCCCGGCGTTACGGGATCGAGCCCCACATCAGGCTCCTCGGCTATGAGCCTGCTTCTTCCTCTCCCACTCCCCCTGCTTGTGTTCCCTCTCTCGCTGGCTGTCTCTATCTCTGTCAAATAAATAAATAAAATCTTAAAAAAAAAAAAAAAAAGATGTATATAGTAAAATACAGTTTTTCATCATTGAAATGAGTATAAAGTAGCCAGTATAAATCTACATTCTACATCTCGATGGCAACATGAATCCTCTTCAGACACAAGAAAAATACAAATATTGGTCCCAAACAGAGCCTGACTTGAAAACATCACAACGAGGATAAAAATGAACTTGGACAACAGGCACCTTGGCTCCAAAAGAAGGTTCACTTACCATCATCTCTGACTCACAGGACATATACTAATGAGCTCATTTACCTGTGCAGTACACAAAAATGTCGTTTATGGCAACTCATACTTCCCCGGCCTGGTTTACCTTCCCCACAGACCCATTCAACTGGGGTGTTCAGGGTGGTGTGGTGTAGACACCTCGACCCTTCGTTAACCTATCTTTATCAATATCATTAAGAGAAACATTTGTTCTCAAAGGAAAAACACTGGAAACTTTTTTAAAATGGACATACAGAATATTTATTTCAGGTCAAAATAATAAGATCACTGAAAATAACAAAAACGTGGGCGGATGTCACCTGTAAGCAACTATTACAAGACACAAAAGACTAAAAAGAGCATAAACGCTGCTCTTTAACCATATACTTTTAGCTACAGGATCAACCAAAGAAAGGAGGCAAGCAGGCTATTAAGCTGTTTAAAAAATTTCCCCAGGTCAGCATGTGACCCAGCAAGGAGAGGTTCAAAAAAGTACAGGCTTTCTTTTTCCTTGCAAGGACCTGGTGCGTCTCGGGAAACCGTTCCCTTTCCCTTCAAGACACATCCCTCCCAGCTAGCAGCTCTTTCAATCATTTACTTTGGATGTCTCCCGGAGAACAAATGATCTTGCTCATGCAGATGAGTTTGCCAGACCTGTGTGTACTTTCCAGTCTCAGGCCCTTTATTGTTCTGGTTGAAACCTGACCCTTTGAAATGGATACCAGGACACCAGAAAACAAATTTTAAAAAGAAGAAAAATGTTATAGGAGATGGGGGCAAAAGTAGAAACTTTTCAAGATCAAACTTTTTTCCCTGCTCTTCTGAACAAGCCTGTCTGAAAACCCTATATTACATTACAAACCCTGGAAGACAAGCAATATAAAATACTTACTAAGACTCACACAACAAAACAGTATCACTAATTGTATTATCTGATCTAATAAATAAATGTTACATTTGCCTTAGGAGTAGACTGCCAAGACAGACTTCAATCAAAACTTGGATGGTGTGTCACTTTATTACCTCACCTGATTAAACAGCAAGAAGTAAGCAACTGTTTAAAAACATCAATTTCAGTCATAATAATTACTTTAAGTTTTGTATACACTTAAATCCAAAAAGCCAGATAAAAATACTTAGGTCTTATCTACAAATTCAAAGTGAGAAAGGATAAAATTATATTTTGATCTTTTCAGCCTGAATGAAATTTTGCCATTTTGTTAAAGACAAAAAGTCTCATAAAAATAAATAATGCAATGGCCTTGTTTCTGTTTTTCCAGAAGAGGATTGTTTTGCAGACCTGCTAACTTGAAAGAAGTCTGCCACCGAGCAACTGTATAAACATGAAAACTCATACCACCTCTCTTTACATTTTTTTTTTTTTATTTTATTTATTTATTCGACAGAGATACAGAAAGCCAGCGAGAGAGGGAACACAAGCGGGGGGAGTGGGAGAGGAAGAAGCAGGCTCCTAGCGGAGGAGCCTGATGTGGGGCTCGATCCCGGAACGCAGGGATCACGCCCTGAGCCGAAGGCAGACGCCTAACCGCTGTGCCACCCAGGCGCCCCTCAAATATTGTAATCTGACTCCCAAAGACGACCTACTTATTCTGTAGTTCTTCTCTACCAATAAAATGTCCATTTAAAGAGATGTCAGTTATGGCACTTCCTAAGACTATGCTAGCCTGTAATTCCCATAATTTGAAATGCTTCACAGTACTCTTTCAGTTTTAAGCTAAGCTAATGAGAATATCCAAACTGCCACAAAAGAAAAGATTATTAAAAAGCTCTGAACCAAGAATCAAGCTTTCATAACGTTACCCAAGCTAAAGAAGGTAATTAGGTCATTTTAAAGTAAAAATAGAAACCACACATTTATGTGTGTATGTATATATATGTATATATTACAGGTGTATCTATATATATATAGATAAAGATAAAACTAAACTTGACAAAACATAAAGTAAAACGTAAAAACCAATGATACTTTACGTCCCGATACCACCTTGCTGTGCTTTTCAAAACAGGTTTTCACTTACTTTAAGAAGTACCTCTGACCAGAAGAGGTCTTGGCCATCTCCCAGCCCGCGGGCAGAGGCACGTCATCCGGGATCTCGAAGGAAGACTGTCGAAGGTGCTGGGCGGTGGGCGCAGCTGCTGGGCCAGAGACCACTCCGGTGGGCGTCAGGTTCCCTGGGGATACGGCTCCCAGCTGCAGGGAAGCTGGCGAGGAATGAGCGCGAACGTGCTGTGGAGTCAGGGCGCCCGCAGTGCCTGCATCAGTACTGGCCTATTGGGAACAGTAAAACGAAAATTTCTTTAAAATTATTTTTAAAGAGGGTCCCTTTAAATTTCCTTGACAGGATTTCATGGCAACCAAATATCTAAATACCAAAGGCAAAATTTAAGTTTGACACAGAGGAATATAGGCTTATAGGTGTGTATTTTTTAAATGGTTTGTGTGATTTTAAAGTGTACTTTCACAAACATTTGTTAACTTTATAAATCAGCAGTCCATCTAAGTTAATTTCTACCTAGCACACATTAGATGTGCAGTCTATATATTTTAGAGGAAAACTGTACAAAATGAATGGAACATTTCTACAGTATGTCAGATTTTAAAATTCCATTTCTTAAAAAAAATATTTTATTTATTTGAGAGAGAGAGAGAGACACGGAGACAGCGAGCGCGTGCTCACGAGAGGGTGGGGGGAGGGGGAGGGGAGTGGAGAAGGGGCAGAGGCGGAGGGAGAGGCAGACTCCCCGCAGAGCAAGGAGCCCCAGGCGGGCAGATCTGGGGACTCAGGGATCATGACCTGAGCCAAAGGCAGACGCTTAACCAAGTGACTGAGCCACCCAGGCACCCCTAATACTTAATTTCTAAAAGACCAAGGCAGTATGGGTGCTATTCTGAGCTCTAAAACGTCCCAGGTGTAACACGACCCAAGGAATACAGTAACTACACGCTTCCTCTTTTTCAGCTAGGCTTTAAGTAGTTAATGTTTCTTTCCAAGCCAAGACCTAAACACAGGACAACTGTCATTTTTTCTCACCATGGACCAATGCCATCAATAAAACCATCACAAACTACACAACTTTTAATGAATGCAAGATATTCAGAATCAAACGTTCTTAAAAGACAGCTAATGAAATCAAAACCCAACCATGTATTCCTACCTAGACGATAAAACTGTGAACATACACACCCAGACCCCAACGATCTCAGCTCCAGTCCACACTGGCTACTGGGACAGCGAACAATGATTGGTGTCTGTGAGCCTCAGTTCTGTCATTTGCAAGAGGGCTTCAGACACAGGTGTGTGTACACAGAAGCGAATTTATATCCAATAGCTTGTGGACAACAGTATTTATAACCCACACTCGTACTATTCACAATCCAGCACGGCTGTTTAAATTCCTCATTAGAATTAGGGTCTGATTATTAAAGTAAGAATTTCCTGGACCGATAGGGGAAAGGAGACTACGAAAATCAGCAGAGGCATTTATGCCTTAAAGTCAGCCACACTGCTGAGCATACAATCAAAATAAACCTCAATTAGGAAATCACTAGCAGAAATAAAAACCAAACTTACAGAAGCACAACACTGAGTTAAGAAACTTATCAAAAGCAAACAAAACTAGAGATTATGAATAGAGTATGAATCCATAAACCGGACATAATTCTCGGGGTTATTTACTAGAACATTTTTTGCAACTTTCCCGTTGTAGTTCTTCTTGGCTTACAGATGCCACAAAATGAGAAAACTCAGTCTCCTTTTGTGTATTACGCTTTCAAAACACTCTCAGGAGCCCGCAGCCCAGCTGTGTCGTCTGTAAGGTGCACCGCCAACACACATTTCCCCGGAATGAGTCCGAGAGCAACCTCCAAGCCTAGGAGAAGGAAGAGCCCCCTAACGTCCCCCCCCCCCCCCGCAAGCTGCAGCGTGCACGCAGCTCGACTGTTTCTCCTTCCTCCTGCCGAAGCCAGGCTTTCGCCAGCAGGTTCCCGGAGTTTTTCCGAGTTCCCAAACCGCTTGGTCTGCAGCAGCAGAGCCTACAACAGGCCTCACAAACAGGAGGGGAAGGGGAACGGGGGCGCTCACTCTTCTTTCCACTCAAGTTACAGCCCGACTGGACCAACTGCATCGCAGTATTTGGAAAACCAATTAACTTTTGGGCAAAGTTCCTATGCTCAAGTTTAGCCCGAAGCAAGCTCTTTTCAAAAAAAGAAAGCGGCAGCAAGCAAGCCCTACGCAAACAGCTGTCCGGAGAGCGGTGGAAATGTGCACACTTTCCCAACAGTCTCTCCCCGGGGCTGGATCGCACCGGCCAGGGGAGCGGGCGTCGAGGGCGCCACAGCCGCGCTCCCGTCCCCGGGGCGAACTCCAGGGCCAGGGCGAGCCTCGCATTAGTCATCGCTTCCCCAGCACCGCGCGGGGTCGCGGCGGCGCCACGCAGCCCCGGCACCCCAGCCCCGCGAGGTCCCGCTCCCCCGCGCCAAGGACGCGGTCGGCGGCCCGGACGCCCTCCCCGCGGGAAGCCGACCCCCCCAGGTCCCCCCAGTCCCCCACGAGGGGCCCCCACCGTTCCCCCCCCCCACGGAGCCGACCCCT
>NW_024424008.1:62938616-62976844 GCF_017311325.1 Ursus maritimus
CGTTCCCCACGGAGCCGCGACCCTGACAGACCCCAGAGTCCCCGCATGGTCTAACCCCCTCAGTCTCCCCTGGGAGCCGGTCCCTCGAGTCCTCCCCGGACGCCCCTGAACCCCCGCACGGGCTCCCCCAGTCTCCCGCGGAGCCGGACCCTCGAGTCCCCGCACGGGCCCCCCAAGTCTCCCCCGGGAGCCGGGCCTCCGAGTCCCCTCCCCGGGGCGCCCCCTGAACCCCCGCACGGGCCCCGACCCCGGACTACCCCCGTCCCCCGGGCGCCGGCGCCGGGCGCTGACCCCGCAGCGCCTTCCAGGAAAGCCTGGACGCCGCCCGCAGAAGGCGCCGGGCGCTCTCGGGAGCGGAGCGGGAGCGGGGAAAGAGCCAGAAAGTCCACGCACTGCTCCAACCCCCACCCCTAATCAACACTGCAAAACAAGAGAACAATTATCCGACTCCCCCGGACACTCGCGCGGCCCCACAGGCTCCCCGCCACCAACTCGGCCGCCGCGGGCCACTCACCCCACACGGAGGCCAGCGGCCCCTCCCCCGGCCCGACCCCCACCCCCACTCCGGCCCCCCGGCCCCCTCCCCTCCCCCACCCCTCCCTTCCCCCGCCCCCTCTCCCCCTCGCGCCCCCCCCCGTCCCGTTCCCGTCCCGGCGGCGGCCGAGGTGCGGGGCGCGGACGCGCGCACATTGTGCGAGCCCACCCGGCCCCCCCGCCTTCCTTCCTCCCCCTCCCCCGCGTCTCCCGCCAACCTCCCGGGAGCCCCAGGAAGAAAGAAAGGAAGAAAGGAAGAAGGGGAAAGCACGCCCCCCGGGGCCGCGGCCGCGCCGACCAACTCTGAGGGAAAACAAATCTCGGCCCGGGACTCCGGAGGCGCCTCCCGGCCGGACTCCGGCCCCGCTCCGGGTCCCCCGGCCGCCCCCCGGCCCCCCCACCCCCCGCGAGCCCCCGCGGCCCGGGCCCGTCTGACGGCCGTTAGGGCGGCTACCTGGCGGGAGTGGGACTTGGGCTCCGGCGGCTTGAAGAAGGAGTCGGGCAGCTTCCGCAGCCGCATGGGCACGGTCTGGGGCACGTTGGCCGTCTTGGGGTTCATGACGGCGTTGAAGAGCGCCTCCAGGTCGGTCTCCGAGTCCCCCCGGACGTGCACGATCTGGTGGCCGGCCGGGGGGGCCTGCGGCGCCGCCTGCGACCCCGGCCCCGCGGGCGGCCCGGGCGCCGACGAAGGGCCCTGGCCCGAGGGGGGCTGCGCGGCCGGCGGCCCTGCCTGCGGCGGCGGGCGGGCTGCGAGCTGCGGCGGCGGCCCGGGATCCATGCTCCCCGACGACGCGGGCGACGACGGCTCCGCCCGGGCTCCGAGCTGCGGGCGTCCGCGGGGCCGGCGGGGGAGGCTGCGCCGCAGGCCCGCCCGCGCCCCGCGGCCCCCCGGCGGTCTCCCCCGGCCGCTGCTCCTCGGGCGGGGCGGCGAGCGCTCGGGCGCTGCGCTCCCCCGACGGACGCGGGGCCGCGGGCGGCCGCTCCCCTCCCCCGCTGCCCGGCTTCCTCCGGGGCTTCCTTCCTTCCTCTCTTTCTTTTCCCCGGCGGCGGCTGCGCCCGACTGAGACAGAAACTCGCCGCCGACGCCAAAACTAAAGTTGAGAGAACCGCCCGCCCGAGCGGCGCGCCGGCCCCGCCTCCTCGCGGCCCTTCCTTCCTCTGCGCGCCCGCCCGCCCCGGGTCCGCGGCCGGCGCGCGCAGAGACGCTCCCCCGCGGGCCGCCGCATTCCTGCGCACTCGCCGCAGCCCCGCCCGGCCCGCCGCCGCCGCAACGTGACCCGCGCCGCGCGCGGCCCCGGGGAGGGGCGGGGCGGCGCCCAGTGCGGGCGCCGCGGGGCGGGGGGCGGCGCGGGGTCCCCAGCCTGAGCACCGACCCGCCGCGTCGGGGGCTCGCGTTCGGCCCCGGCCACCTCGCCGGCAACTGCGAGCAAAAACTGGCGTCGTTTAAAAGTGAACACTTTTTTTTTTTTTTTTTTTGCAGTTGAGCTTGCAACATAGTCATGACCCACCTCAACAGCAGAAAAGAATCCCTGCTGAGCTTGGGTCGCCCGCATTCGTCCGCATAGCTGCCTGTCATCGTGCAGTGCTCCCCTGACCCTGTGCCAGGCACGGGGGTGGGGGGAGGCTCCGAGCGCCTGGGGAGGGGGGCCCGGCCCAAATCCTGCGGCTCCGTGGGAGTCCTGTCCCACCTGCAAGGAGGCCCCTGAAATCACGCAGAAGCCATGGAAATTTGCTTTTATTTTTTATTTTTAAAGATTTTATTTATTTATTTATGAGAGAGACAGCAGGGGGAGGGGCAGAGGGAGAGGGAGAAGCAGACTCCCCACTGAGCTTGATTTCAGGACCTGACCCAAAGGCAGACGCTTAGCCGACTGAACCACCCAGGCGCCCCGCACCCCCGAATTTGCTTTTAAAGTCATACAAATTCATACATTCTGATGTTTTTTTAAAAGCATTTTATTGAGATGTGATTCACATACCATACAACTCAGTTCATTTTAGCAAGTCAGCGAGTTTAGTTTATTCACAGGGTTGTGCAAGAGCACTCTGACTTTCAGGCTTTGATGTTAGCCCATGTTCAAGAAACCTAGCTTTTTAATGATTTTGTCTGTAATGCTAGTGAAGCAGATGTATACATAGGATTGAGCAAGAAAAGGTCTCCTGGTCTTCCTCCAGCCGGGACATGCCCGGGAGAATTCTGAGCCGGGATCTGGATCCCTCTGTGTGTAGGCAGGGCCTACAGAGAGGCTCCAGAAATCTGGAGATTGTCAGGCAAGATTCTCACCCACTGCTCTGGACCCTGCCTTCCTCCCAAAGGCTCTGCAGTCAGTGAGTCCCTGACTGCCTCTCGGACTTCTCCGCAGCCCCAGCCCCAAATGTCAAGGCCATTTAAGCACAAACTTGTAGGTTCTGGAGTTACAGAGATGTGAGTTCAGACACTAGCTCCACCATTTAGTAGTTGGGAGACCTAGGACATGTGACTGGTTTCCTGTTCTTTTATTTAATATTGGGGTCAGAGTAATAACACCTGCTTCATGTGTTGGGGCCTGAAATGAGTCAAATGAACAAAAAGTATGCACTTATCCCAGTTTCGGGCACTTGGTGCATTCCGCGTGGACGTCAGTAACGATCATTGTCCCATGTTCACAGACTGCCTGTTGTGACGGTCTCTGCAGAAACCCCTTGGGGGACCCTACTGTTGTCCCTTCCTCTCACTTCCAATAGTTAGTCCACACAGAAGAAGCCTGTGGGTAGAAACTGTGCATTAGAAACTTCAACTGGGGGAAAAAAAAACTTTTTAAGAACCAAAGTACTAGAAAACCACTGTCTCTTAGCTAGAGCACTCAATGCTGGGAACACTGTAATTCAAGGGTTGGTGTATGGCAAACGCTGCTTTCTTTATTATTATTACGCCTGCCACTAAATGGAGAACAGATTACTTTGATAAGTGGATTGAAACACTGTTAGGAATGATTTTATGTCCTACAAGGACCTCTGTAGCACCACCCAAGATTTTGTAATTTACTATTTCTTTTCCATAAAATTTCGGTCACAGGTTAGTAAGGGATGAAGATGACATGTATTCAACCCTTTGTCCCCTCTCTTCTTCCCCAGCAATTACCAGCTTAAGGCACCTTGAGACAGGGAGTCTTCTCCATTGAAAGACCGTGATTTCCAGCGTCCCTGAGGATCACATCTCAAAGAGCTAGCGTTTAGGATGATCTGCTGTGACCAGTGCAGGGGCGGCTCCAGCTCCCACATCCACCCTCCATCCCACCCAGAAATACCCCGCTGTGAGATCGGTCTCTGCGGTGCCACTCTCTGACTAGCCATTGGGTTCCTTGGTTTCCTTACTCACACCTCGTTGGGTATTAATCTCTTTTCTACCAACCTATCACTCCCTTTTGTTTCCACTTCTTTCCCAATTCGGCTGAGAAATCATAACTCAGGGCGCCTGGGGGGCTCAGTCAGTTAAGCATCTGACTCTTGATTTCAGCTGAGGTCAGGATCTCAGGGTCGTGAGATGGCACTCCTATTGGAGTGGGGAGTCTGCTTGAGATTCTCTCCCTCTGCCCCTCCCCCTGCACACGTGTGTGCTCTCGCTCCCTCTCTGTCAAATAAATAAAATCTTTAAAAAAAGAAATCAGAAATCATTGCTTCAACCTGTCATAGCCATCTCTGCCCTCCATTCCATGCCCTGTGTATTTCTGCAAACTGGATCTGTTAAACCAGACAAGTCTGGTCACCTGTCTTTTCCATTCCAATACCAAGGCTTAGGGGAGGCCAGGCCCCACACTCATTAAAAGCTTCAAAGCTTTGACCTTGTGTGCAAGTGAGGTTATACCATCATCCCAGAGGTGTATCTACACGGTTACAAGAAGGCATTCTTTGTACAGCTCTAAACTTTGTCCTGTTACCAAATGACGCTGTGTGCAATGCATTATGAATTAATATTTTAGATAAATTCTGTAATCATCTGGTATACCTGTGGATATGGTTATATTGGATTGTAATCATTGCATGCTAAAATGTACACATTTGAAACATACCCTGCTCCTTCCACGATTTAGCTATTGTGGACAGAGCTGCTATGAACATGGGGCGCATATGGCCCTTCTCTTGTTTGTCACTGTCTCTTGGCATGCCAGCATGTTTGAATATATTAGGGGCTTAAAAAGAGGAAGTGTCCAGCCCTCTCGCAGCCTCCAGAAAGCCTGACTACGCCCCAGTTCTCAGCGACAACTGGAGGGAATCTTGCTGGGGAGTGCATTGGTGCCACCCATATTTATGGTCTCTAATCATGTTTCCTTGTATCTGCAGTCAGCTTCTCTCTTTTTTTTTAAAGACATTTTTTAAAAAAATTCTGTGATCATGTGGCAACTTAACTTTCATTGCCACTTTAAGCTTCACAGTATTTTTTTTTTTTTATCTGAGGGAGAGAGAGAGAGAGACAGCAGAAGAAGGCAGAGGAGCAGAAGGAGAGGAAGAAGCAGACTTCTCACTGAGGAAGGAGCCTGACATGGGGCTCCACCCCAGGACCCTGGGATCATGACCTGAGCCGAAGGCAGACACTTAACCCGCTGAGCCACTGAGGTGCCCCATAACACCCCTTTAAAGTTAAAAATTAAAATTAACAGCCTGTCGTAGATGAAGAAAGAGGCAGAGAGAGGTCAAATAATGTGGACCTACCTCTGAACCTACATTTCTGACTCCAGAACTCAAACTCTCCGCCAGGAAGATTATACTCAATTTCAGGCAGTTCGCAAGGGTTATTGACAAATTTATGCTCACAGAATGATAAAGGGGTGTAGGAACCCTGTCATTTCAGGAAAAATGTACTTCTATTGACCAATAAGTAGTGGTTTAGGGCGATAGGGTCTTCATGTCAAATGCTACGGACAGGAGCACCGGGTGGCTCAGTCAGTGCCGGACTCACCTCAGCTTCTACATGATCTTGGGGTCCTGTGATCGAGGCCCCACATCGTGGGGTCTGCACTCAGCGGCAGTCTGCGTGTCCCTCTGCCTCTGCCACCACTCGTGCTCGCTCTCTCTCTAAGAAATAAATAAAATCTTCAAAAAATGTTAAGGACAAAGCTGGGTTGATCGCTGGGAAGTCAGATTGAAACTATGAAGACACAAATTCTCTCGTTGCAAAAAAGGGGTTGTTCAGGAAGAATGACCCTGTGCACTCCCAGCCTGGGCTCCTCCTCTGTTTCGGGCTCTTGCTGCTGGTACTCAAGGTGCGACGGCTCACAGCAGGTGCAGCTCCGAGGACACGTTTGTGCGTGTGTTTGTGATGCCGATGACGTGCCAGGCCCAGGCAGTGATCAGTATAATGAGGCCTATTTTCAGGATGATAATGAAGAGTACACAAAATAGCAAGAATGAATAAGTTTTTATTACGGCATCGTGAGGATTAAGAATCCTGAGATTAGGGGCGCCCGGCCAGCTCAGGGCCTGGAGCAGCTGACTCCTGATCTCAGAGTCGCGAGTTCGAGCCCTACACGGGGCGCTTTTTAAAAAATGATTTTACTTTTTAAAAAATCATTTAAATCAGATTTCTTTTATTCTAAAATGTAGCCGAAGTTATCCACATGGAAGAAATTAAAGTTAGTCCTGAGAGCTAGACGTGAAGAATTTTGGAGTCCGAAGCCCTCCACGCTCAGGGCAGACCCACGTGGGGCATGTCAGGGAGGCCCCAGAGAGCCTTTCCAGGGCTGTGCACGGTACAGAGCCCACTTTCCACATCCCGGCTTGAAAGGAGAGGCTACTGAAGCTCATCATTTACTATACTTTACTAAATTATACTAAAAATGGAAGGTGACTTCTAAAAACGCTCAGTGTATTATGTTCTCTATCAGTGGTCCCAAACCAGCAGCATCAGCCTCACTGAAAATTTGTTAAGATGTGTAAGTTCTCAGGCCATAACCCAGATCTACTGAGACTCTGGAGGGGGACACAGCAACCGGTTTTAACAAGCCCCTCTAGGTGGTTCTGATCCATGCTAATGTTCGAGAACGACTACATTATAGTATACTCCACATTCTGTTTTCGTTCTATGAATAATAAGTATCAAGCTTTGTAAACATGCAAGGTAAATATCTTCACCCTTTTATAGGTAAGGATCCCCTTAATCTTATTATTTATTCTATTAATATCAAAATCTAGCATAGATTATGTATTTGATAATTGAAAAGATCATGTTGTAAAGGACCTCAAAGAGTGATGTCTTGAGTCTTATCCGAAGGCTGACAACGAATCCTATCTTAAAAGATCCATTAAGTAGTGATCCCAGTTTGTTTATAGTTCTAACATTCTGTGGCTATGTTTCGACATACGCATATCTTCAATACGGTATGTGGCACAAGAAATGCTTTAAAAGCCATTAAAAACTAAATTTCTTTTGAGCATTTAATATGCCAAACTCTCTGAAAGTGCCTCAATATCTAACAGACGTCCTCTTTAACCGGAGTTTCCAGTGCTCCGTCTACTAAACGGAGAACATCTGGACACCATCTCTAATTACTGTTTGAACACTTGAATACGATTTGTAAGTCGGCCCTCCATCTCTTTTTCTAGACAATCCCAGTTCCTCCTCCTCTACTTGGCGTCTTGTCTCTTTCATCAACTCCGCAACCGTCCAGCAGGCTTCTGTGTCCCCGCCAAGTGCTCCGTGTTCTTCTCCAGGTAATGTCACCGGACAACACGCTACACTGTCCAGGATCAGTATTCACATGCTTATTTCACGTCATCTACATACTTAAATATTTACGTATTTTCTAAATGTGAAAGTGTAAAATTTAACATTCTGTAGAAGTGATATTTGAACTCTTGAAATGTGTGCACGGATTTGTTGTGTTGAACTGAAGAACAGCATTTTGAGCTAAAAGTGGAGACGGCTTGGCCCAGGTCTCCTTTTTCTCGCCAGAACCTGACGTCTTGAGGCAGCAGCCCTGTCCCACAAGGCGGCCACAGCCACAGAGTAAATGGAAAACTCCGTTCCGTAAGCACACTGGCCATGCTTCCAGGGCTCAGTCGCTGCACATGAGGCCAGTAGCTCTGGGACGAAGCAGCACACATCTAGAACATTCCCCTCATCGCAGGAAGTTCTGTTGGGCAGCAGTGGGTGAAATGGCCCAAAGCCATACAGCCCGTCGGTGGCCGAGCCAGACTTTCCGGTTCCTGGTCCACACATATCCCGCCGTACTACTCTCTTTTAAAAGAAGGAAAATATGATAGATTACTTATCCTATCTACAACATTTATTAAGTTTTTCTACAAAGCACTGTGCTAGGCAAGGATCTTGACCCCAAGAAGATTTCAAAGAAAACTACTTTGGGTGAGATCGTCACCCGTAGGGAAAATGGCAGGTGTGTTAGTCACCTCTCCTTTCTGGCTCCCCGCTGTCAAATGTATACATGTATATAAATGCATGTGTCTATGGAAATGTCTGCAGTCCCTTTGACCTTTCTTGCTCCCATCCATCTTTTGGGTTCTATACCGTTTTCCCTCAAATGCCATTTTCACTCATGCTCTCCCCCTTGAAACTGTAGTGTATCACACACGACCAACAACTATGATCACATTGACAACGACTCATATTTGCATGACACTTTTACTGGCACATACGTTATCCTTTTTCTTTTCTTTTCTTTCCTTTTTCTTTCTTTCTTTTCTTTCTTTCTTTTCTTTTCTCTTCTTTTCTTTTTTTTCTTTTCTTTTCTTTCCTCTACACCCAACGTGCGGCTTGAACTCACAATCCAAGATCAAGGGTCGCACGCTCTACGAACTGAGCCAGCCGGGCGCCCCATCCCATTTCATTTAATTCCTATCTTTCTTTCCAGATTTCAAGACCTTCAATCAACTGTTGCCCTTTTATTTCATAAGATTGTTTTTTCTCAAACATTTTAAGTAGATTTGTTCTAAAAGTTCTAAAACCAGGAACATGAGCGTCATCTTTGACTTCTCTCACCTCCACTCCCCACCTCCAATTCAATCCATCAAGCAACATTGGCTCTGGGTCCAAAAATACATCTGGAATACACCCACTTCCCTCCATACGTTACTCGGCTAGCCTTCCCATAGCAAAGTATCACTGAGTGAGATAATGGAAATTAATTTCCCCACAGTCCTGGAGGCCAGAAATCCAACCACAAGGTGTCGGCAAGGCTGGCTTCGTCTGAGGTTTCCCTCAGCTTGGAGACGGTCGTCTCCTGGTGTCCTCGCACGGCCGTCCCTCGGGGTCTCCGTGTCTTAATCTCTTATCAGAACACCAGTCACATTGGGTGAAGGCCCACCAACAGCACCTCATCTTACTGTAATGACCTCTCTGAAGGCTTTGTCTCCTCATACAGCCACATTGTGAGGTACTTCCACACATGAGTTTTGGGGAGGACACAATTCGGCCCATTGTGCTCCATTGACACCGAAGCCATCCATGCCCAAATTGCCTTCATGTCTGACTAGATGGCGATGCTTTCCACGTCTTCTCACTCCATCGACCGTACAATATCCACAGTGCTCTATCTTTTAAAAACATGCACCACTCCCTTGCTTAAAGCCTTAGAGTGGTTCCCCGTTGCACTGCCATTAAATTCCAAACTCATTTCGATGGCTTATAAGATGTGTGTGATCTATTTCCCCAACTTCAACTCAGGCCATTCCTTCTTGCCTGCTCTGTGCCATTCGCAGCGACGTCTGTCCGTTCCTAGAACCCGCTAAACTCATCTCCATGTCAGGCCATGTGCATGTGCTGTTCTCCTGAGAACATTCAAATGCTTACGTCTCAGGTCACGTGTTACCTCCTCAGAAGAGTCTTCTCAGACTAACCACTCTTTCTTAAACATTTTTTTTCTTATTTTTTAAGTGAGCTCTATGCCCAACATGGGGCTCAAACACGCAATGCAAGATGAAGAGTCCCGTGCTCCACCGACTGAGCCAGCCAGGTGCCCCTTGGGCTAGTCACTCGCGATTTATTTCCTAGAAAAATCGTAATTTATAATTACTTTATGCACTTTATCGTATTTTTGTCACTAGGCTGTATGTTTTTTAGAAGCAGTGATTTTGTGTTTTGTTCACAGTGTCCCGAGCATTAGCACTGTGCCTGGCGTCCAGTAGACTTCGTTGAATGGTCTCCCTCTCTCAGCATCTCTGCGCTCTATTCAAGGACGTCTGTAATCCCTCCTCTACACCATAGCAGGGAGCATTCTCTCGCCCGGAAACTGTTCCTCCTCTAAGCCAGTCTACGACTGTCATTCTCTCTTAGTTTTTTTTTTTAATTAGAAATATTTATTTTTACGATTTGCTGGTAAATCTAAAGCATCATGAGGCATTTAGGTATGTGGCCATGAAGAGAACTACTTAGATGTATCATTTGTATTTCTGTGCTGTACATACTACCATTCCTCTTCTCTAAACCTTTGTAGTCATTTCCATCCCAATACTCTACTAGTAACCAACATATTATAAAAATACTGACAATGAACAGATCAAATAGCATTTCTCTTTTCTGTCACAATAAAAAAACTCCTGAAGAAAAATATTACATTGATTTTACTATTTTGCTCTGTGTTTAATAGTTTGTTTTTTAGGGGCGCCTGGGTGGCTCAGTCAGTGAAGCGTTTGCCTTTGGCTCAGGTCATGATCTCAGGGTCCTGGGATCGAGTCCCGCATCGGGCTCCCTGCTCAGCGGGGAGCCTGCTTCTCCCTCTTCCTCTGCCCCTCCCCCTGCTTGTGCACACACGCGCTCTCTCTCTCAAATAAAATTTTTAAAAAAATAGTTTGTTTTTTCTTTCCATGTGCAATCACTTTAAAAAATGTTTTCATTATTGAAGTACATTGACCCGCAACGTTACCTTAGTTTTGGGTGCAGGAGAATCCCATGTGTCACTCAGTGCTCACGCGACGAGGGGGGTCACCGTCTGTCACCCTGCAACGTTATCAAGCTTTAACCGACTATGCTCCGTCCGCTGTGCCGCTCATCCCCGCGACTGGAAGCTTTGATCTCTCGACCCCCTGGCCCCTTCCCCTCTGGTGACCACGGGTTTGTTCTCCACATTTAGGAGCCTGTTCCTGGTGGTGGTGTTTCGTTTGTTAGACTCCACATGTGGCAGCGCATGTTACTTGTCGTTCTCTGACTTACTTCACTGAGCACAACACCCTCTGCTTCCCTCGTGTTGTTGCAGAACCATCATTTATTATTATTTTTTTAAGATTTTAAGTCATCTCTGCACCCAACGTGGGGCTTGAACTCTCAACCCCGAGATCGAGAGTCACAGACTCCATGGACGGAGCTGGCCAGGCACCCCCAGTTCCCTTTCGTTATGGATCGACCTTGGCCCCGACCTCTCCAGGTGCCCTCGGAGCTTTGGTGCCGTGTTTAGCCTTCACGTGTGAAGTACTTTTAAGCAGAATCTCTGTTTTATTCTATCATATGTTACGGGAATACAGGTGAGAGTTGACCAAGAATTTGGTTGAATTAAAGTTAATTTCTATTGTTGTAGCTGGTTTTCACTTTACTATTTCTGTCACATGCCTTTCTAGTCATGAAAAAGGCAAGGAAAATAATTTGCAGATTCCTAGCTTTTGCTAAACCCCAGGGACTTATTTTTTCTCTTAAAGAAAAAAACCGCACACACACACACACCACCAAACCCAGTTTGGCCTGCCTATCGCCATGACCTCTACTGTGTGCCGACTCAGGACACGGAGCGGGTAGGGATGGCCGCGGCCGGGCTGCAGGGCGGACGCTGCTAAATGTGGCTTTTACTGTACGACTGCACGCTTCCCTTCTGTTCTTTGCTCTGCTCTTTTGTTTGTGTCTGTCTCTCTCGCTTAAACTGAAGCAGTGGAGAGCAGAGCACTGGGGTTGCCCACCGTCACCACGGACGTGGCCAAGGAAATACACAGGATCACGCTCGGCCCCACACAAACAGTGAGAGCATCTAAAAACGTAAATACCCCTTCACGTCCATCAGACCAAAAACCACGACAGCTTGTGACTCCTGTCTCCAGGAAAACTTCAAGGTTCTTGAGAGGGACTGGGTATTTCTCTGTAGGTCTTACCGCACCTGACACTGTCACAGGCACTAGAACGGAAACCCTCCAACGTAGACTTTTGTCTAATTTGCTCACTGCTGTACCTGCAAGGGCCTCGAAAGTGCCCAGCACGGGGTCGGCAGTCCCCAGACACTTGCTGGAGAAGGAAGGACCTGGCTGGCTCGCTGGCTGACTAGGAAGCCTGCAGGCCTCTCTTGGACCGTCAGAGTCAGGTTTTCAAAGCTGTGATGACCAACGTTGATTGAGCGCGGCGCTGGGACAGGAATGACAGGGCAGGACAAGGGATTTCCCCTCCCCGACCACAACTTCCTACCACAGTTCCCACTTCCCAGTCCTCGGTACCGCAAATACTCAACATGTCATTATTAACCATTGCTAATGTTTTTTGGGGCCATGTTTGATGTTCTCTGCTGAGCATTCCATTGTCACACACTTCAGGATGCCCAGAGAGGTTTCCCTCGCTAGTAACTCAAGACGGGTCAATTCTGTGCTTTGACAACTATGATAATCTGCTAGTCGATCTTTGGACTTTCTTCATCCCCATTCGTCACCGCCAGACTAATCTTTCCAGAACACCACTTTCCTGATGCTACTGCCCTGCTCAGAAGTCTTCATGACCACTAGGCAACCCCATTTCCGGTGTTGTGCCCGCAGCCCCCAGAGACCAGGTCACTCTGCCTCCTCTGTGTTACTACCCACACCTCCTCCACAGGACTCCTGAGCTCTAGCCGGTCGGGTGTACTGGAGTCCTCAAACCACCTGTGGAGTCCCCCAAACCGTCTGTATTGTCTTTGCTCACGAGACCCCAGGGTCCCAAGCTCTCTGGTCTTCAGCCTAAGGCCCCTTTGAATTGTCCAAATCACAATCCGGTGAGCCTTCGTCCCTTAAGTAACGTCTGGAATTTCTGGAATGCTCTCAAGTCCCAGGACACCGCTCTGTGGTCACCTGTCCCCATGGTCCAATTCCCCCTGCAGAGAAACCCTGCCCCCCTGGGTGGTCACAGGGGCTGCTTCCGAGACGGCTTGGGGGGCCGCTGCTGCCCTGTGTGCCCAGGCTGCCTGTCTAGTCCCACCGGTGTGGCTACATCAGGATCACAGCAGTGTGCGGAACGAACACGGGGCTGAGCGTGAGGGTGCTCTGGGACCTTCCTCACCCGTCTCCCCATGCCCCTCCCCACACCTGCAGTCACGCCAGAGAAGAGATGCTGAGCATCAGTCAAGCGCCAGGCACTGTGCTAGGCTCCCGGGTGTTTTCATGACAGACACTAAACAGTTACAAATAGGCGAGCTGAGCAAATCATTCTACATGTGTGACACGCTGCCAACGGAGCTCGGGGCACACGCGCACGTCCTCCCCATTCTCTGGGGCCCAGAGCAGGGGAGTTAGTGCCCCACCTCTCATGCCAGCTCTGGTCAAATCAGCAATAAAAGAACCTATGAAAAAGCAATTCCGAACTTAAGGAAGACAGTTTTTTACATTATTATGCAGTTCAGCTCCCGATTTTTTCACATTTCCTCAAATATAGAATGAAAAGAGCCCAAATCCACACACACCGAGACCAAGTGCTTGGCCCCGTTCTAAGCCCAATGAGATGTATTAACGTATGTAATTGTCACAGTAACCTACAAAGGGAAGCCCTGCTCTCCCATTTTACAGATGAGGCAAGTCAGGCGGGAGAGGTTGTAAGCAGCTCAGTCCCACAGCAAGTACAGCAGAGGTAAGAGCCCAGGCCGCCAGGCTGCCCGGCCCAAACTCCTCATTGCTGTGCTGCTGTACCCTCAACACCGATAATGTGCGTGACCACAGAGGGTCACTGAAGTGATCGCCCAGAACCACGGGGTCATCTTCCTCAGAGGTGTTTTGTGCCTCCGCCTCTCATGCAGAGACAGGACACTGGCCACCCCACAGGATCCGTCCCCAGCTTGGGCTCGGGACTTGGACCCCAGGGCCAGGCTCCCGCTCCCTGCCACCTCTCGCGTCCTGCCCCCACGCTCCCCTGTCCAGGTGCTGATGCCCTGCCCCTCCTCCGTGGAAGCCAGACTAAGGCTGGACTCAGGCAGCAGCTGGGCTCCACAGACACACTCTTACATGTGACCTTCTCTGGTAGGCTTAGAGAGACTGGGTCTTCCCAAAGTAAACAGCACAATGCCTCGCTACAAGAACCGCTGATTGACCAATTGACGGATTAGGAGAGGGTCCTCAGGTTGTAGAGTCTGTGTGGTATGCAGCAGGGCTGGTGCGACGTTTTAGTTCTTAATGTTACGTTTCTTATATGGCTGAAAAAATACCTACAGATATTAGGAACATATCTGGAAAATATTCATTCAATAAATATTTGATGTGCCAAGCACTGTATTAGAAATGAGGCAAACTGTCCTGAGCTCTATACCCTAATTGCCAACTGTTTTCCAGATAAATCCACAGGGACAAATCCCTATCCCTACAACACAGAAGCATATTCCAAACTTGCCTCTCCTCAAAGTCTCAACATTTTTTGTACGCTCTTTATCACCTTTGGGATGCCCATCAATCATTTCTTTCTTTCTTCCTCCCTCTCTCTCTCTTTCAAGATTTTATTTTTAAGGATTCTCTGCCTGCAACGTAGGGCTCAAACCCACAACCCTGAGATCAAGAGTCACATGTTCCACGAACGGAGCCAGCCAGACTCCCCCAGTCATTTTTTCCATTAAAAATCTTAAGTCACATATTCATGCTACAAACGTAACGAGGACACAGGAGAATGTAATGTAAGGCTCTCTACTTGTCTGCCAGCTCAGTTCCATCAGGGCAACTCTCTGTGCATATGTGGCTCCTCTCCTAGCTGGGGGATAGCTGCAGTTTTAATTTATCATGTGATAAAAGAGTTTACGATTACTTTCAGATCGTTACTTTTTTATTGAGGATTTTAAGTGGGACAAATGAAGCAAAGGAATTCCTACGCACTTTACAGCCCTAGAGATGTAAATCTTTATGCAATGAAGAATGTAATGAAATGAAACTCAGATTTAAAAAGCAAACAGTTCATATTAATGACCAATAGAGCGATGTTCAGTTTCCCGCCACAATTTCAACCCAGAATTAATTAGCTTCTAAAACAAAACACATGGAAAATTGAGGGCTTACATAAACCTTAATGCAACAAATACGAGCTAGATTTTTAGTTCTTTGTAACTCTCTGTAAAAAGTCCACAACTGTACTGGCGTGGATTGTGCTCGGGATGGACTGTGGCCCTTACGTTATCTTCCAGATACGTTTAAAGAAAGGCATCTCGGTACTTGTCTCCTTCTGCTCCAGGCAGGTTCTCTACATTTTACTTGAATTAACTTGCAAAGTAAATGTTTACCTATAAATTGGCATTAAAATTAAAAACTGGTAAATAAAACATTATCAAAATAGGTAATCTGAAGGAATACCGTTAAGACATCTCCCCCACACCGTAACAGTGGTATAAAACGTGAACATGACGCTTGATCGGGTCCACGATGAAGTAAGAAAACGTCTGTTCGTGACTCTTTGTCGAAGGGTAGCACGCACCAGCAGAGTCCTGCAAGAGGTACAGCTGCATTGTAGATTAGTCTACCACGACATTCAAGGAATAGCCAACATATTTAACTATTATATATTTTCTGTTAAAATGTCATGAAACATACATCAAATCTTTGACAGTAATTGGTAATTAACTGATATTTTAAAATATCTATTGACAGCACAGTCTACTGCACTAGGTACGTACAAACCCACATAATTCTTTACCTTAAGGAATTCATAGCCCAACAGGAAATCTTATCTTTTGACAAGTATTTTTAAAGTGCTACTATTGCAAAAATTTCTATTTTGCAATTTTTTTCTACCTTTGCTTTCTTTTAGAATGTGGTCCTTACCTACTATGAGGGAAGCAACTATGTTTCCCTTGTTTATCAACAAACAGTGCCCTAGCCCAGCACGGCAGCTGTACACAATAGATGCTCAATATTTACTGATTGAATAAAGATACTTAGAAACCGCTTCAAATGTGCGGGTAACCTTCGCATGACCCTAGAATCTGAGCGTCGGATTCTGTGATATAAAGCCACGTACGGCGTTCTTACTCGTGTGCCGCATACATGATGGCCTGACAGACTAGAGAGCCGTGCCCCACTCCATCTGACCCACAGAGTCAGGCCTTAAATACGTGAGGACTATTATTAGACACGCACGACACAGAGGAGGGGAGAGGTTCGGGTGACTCTCCAAATAAAGGCAAACCTGATCAACTTTTACTTTTAACAAAGAACTAAATACCACCCTATTTCCTCCTCAGCACAACCTTGACCTGGCTGCTCACTGCAGTTGTAACAGTCCTCCGAGTAACAAGTGATTAAACTGATCGTCCGAATCCCCCTCCACACTTACATACGCTGTGACTTTAAAGACGGAAGACGTAATTTGTATTTTCTTGGTCTGAGGATTCTTTCGAACACTAAAATGGGGGAAAAGGGGCACATTTTAAATATAGCAAGCACTGGCATATTACATTTAAAACACTGATCGTTTTAGTTTTCAGGTGTTCTTATTCATATATAACAGAAATAGGTCATGTCCACCTAGACTGGTTTGAGAAGGACGGCGTCTGCAGCTTTATCCAAGGACAGGGCAAGGTCACCTAGCTGAATGGCAGAAAACGGAACTTGAGGGTGGGAGGCGTTGTGCTCTGATGATGAAAGGTCTCCCAGTCCAGAGACAGTTATTAGAACAAGAGGAGATAGTAAGAGTCGAACTGGAGCGTACACGGCTCTACGGGGCAGGTACGAGCACGTGAACTATGGGATTAAACCATCTCAGCACACAGGCCAGTTCTGCCCATTGGGCAGCATCAACCCTCCTGAACGTCACTTTTCTCCCAGGTGACGTAGGCGTGCCGGTTCCCTTGAGGATTACCTGAGAACTGAGTGGGATAAGGTCTAAGAAAACTGTTCGTTAAGTTATGGATTATTAAATTCTGTCATGTGACAGTCGTTTTCTCTCAGTCACTCTCCCCACGGAAGATCGCCTGTGGCAATGTGTAGTGGGGGGCGTGCTGGGACACGGGGGACGAGCCACAGAGAGAGACTTAGACACATGATCTTTGTCGTGCTTTACAATCTGCCAAACGCCCTCATATACTGGACTCCGTCTGAAGATACCACAGCTCAGGGAGCTTGGTTGGCACTATTTTACCAAGTCTATAGACAACAGAACCAGAGAAGTTAAACTAGATATTTAAGACATTCCGACTACAGGTGGTATTTCTGGGAACAGAGTCAGGTGACATGGCGTGCGGTTCCTTTCCCTGCGCTCGCTAACACACGGCTCCAAGGCACTCCTCACGTGGGACACATGTAGGTGACATTTAATGGAAGATACACGTCTTCTTCACTTTACAGGCCCAAGTACTGCTTCTCCTTCACTACGAATTTAAACCCAGAAATCATGCAATTAAATTAATTTCCATATACCTCTATGACATGGATTGAGGTCACTTTCTTTTTTTAAGTAGGCTCCACGACCTGCGCAGAGCCCAACATGGGGCTTGAACCCACCACTCTTGAGGTCGAGACCTGAGCTGAGATCAAGAGCTCACCGCTCAAGTGACTGAGCCACCCAGGCACCCCAAGGTCATTTTCTTTTATTTCTCAAATGCTTAACACGTACTGCTTAAAACCTGAAGACGACACTTACAATTCTGTGCTTATGCAAGGGATGACTGTAACTACGACGTAGGAAACACTTACACCGTGCCCACCGGTACGACACCCGAATCAACCCACGGAACACACCTACGGCTACCACTGACTTTCAGTCTGGATCTGGAGGTGGTTATAGGGTATGAACATATAACAATTCACTGTGCTGCAGGTGCACTGGGATTCGTTCACTTCACTGTAAATCAGCCCAGTTAAAAAAATGATCAAAAAACCCCCAAACAAACCCCTATGAAAGTTTGTGCTTATCAAATAAACTTAGAAGAAAATTTAGTGTTTAACAATCACTCAAACATACCAACATGCACCATGCGTAAGCATGTTACTTACAAAAAAGGAACTGCCATTTGAACGTTATTAGAAGTCGGTTCCTAATAGAAATAAACCATATTATTCCATTCTATTACCTCTGATTCTGTATTACTATTACTTTAAAGTAGCTCTAAAATAATTTCTATTTGTTATAGATCAAGTAGAGAGTCCCCTGCCCGATATCTCCCAGGTGACAAGAGGAGGAAAGACAGAGTGACGCTCGCTCGGGCTCCAGGCTGCACTACTAACAGCAGACCTACGTCCGACCTGCGGCGTCACCCCTCACTCCAGATAACCGAGGCTTTGCAGTGCGAGAACATGGTTTCGGTAGAGTTCTGTTTAAAAGTGTGATTATACTAATGGTTTAGAAATAAAATAACGAACAGTTTCTTAAAATCATCTGTGCTAACTTCTGAGGCTCCATCCCACATTGACTCTAAACAAGTTGCACAGACCATTCTAGGTAACTCTGCTCATTTTGAGAAACAAGAATCCCACTGTTTAATTAGCGTCTGAAGCCATAATCTAAGTCTCTCAGTTCAAATCATAAAATTTCACATCTGGGGCAGATATGCAGTTTGGAAAACCTCTTCAAAAACTCTGACAAGAGCATGTGTTTAATATTGGAAGCAGAAAAGACAATGGCACCTTTAGTAACTACGCAATTATTTCTGCATCGACATTTCTGAAACGTAACAAAACAACTGTTCATTTACTCTCTAATGAAATGGTTCTAAAGTACCACCATATTATTTAAAAGAACCATAATCCTTGAAAAGAAGGCATTTTCCAGAACATTTAAAAAGTGTTATTTTATAGGACTTGTAATAATGGACGAGTGAAAAATATCTTAAGAATGTTTTTACCCTTCTGCGTGAGCCAGAGACCACTAACACCCAGCTCTGTGATGTGCGTCCAGCGCTACAGACATGAGGGACGGACTTTTCCGGAGGGGACTGGTGATGACGTTTCTCTGCAAGGGCACAGCTACTATGTGTACAATTAGAAAGACAGCAGATGTTTTTCTAAAAAATGTGAAAACATCCAAAACTCAAGGGAAGGAACAGGAGAAAATGATTAATTTGGTTAACTGGTTAATTTGGCTTGTACAAATGACTTGTTTGGATATGTGGCTCAGGATTCTGAAAAATTACTGACGACACTTGGTGTTCCCACATCCCTTGATAACAGCTGTGTTGATCCACCCTATATCCTTACCTTAACCAAATGACACAGCATCGGACCTGAATCAACACAACGCAAGTTAGAGAGGCCGCAGGCCGTACAAGTGATAAGCAAACCAACGCACAGCTCTGAAGGGACTGGGATCATTTAATCCGTTCGATTGCCTGGTGTTGGCACTTACACCAGCTTAAGCAAGTGTTTATTCTAATCTTAATTTTCTACCAAAGTTGCTTTGGGAAGACAATTCCACATCTCCTCCTCATCCAGCAATGAAATTCATAAGCGTGCTTAAACTCGGGGCATCAGGAGAAATATTTAGTGGTTCTCAAGTAGGAGCGATGCTTTAAGACTTGTGACGTGTCTCCTGTGGGCGGGGGACAGACTGCCCTTCTCTCCACCGCCCTCAGGGACTCCATCCCGTCAAGACTTCCTAACTCCCACCTACCCTGACAAGCCCCTTTCCGAACTTCCGGGGGCATTTCTTACAGTCTCAATAGCGGCAAACATTTGCTTATACCAAATTGAACACCTGATTTCATGAAATTTTTACTTATTAAATATTTTAAACAATTCCTTTATGATACATTCGTTTCTTGTAATCTCCTTAAGGTCAAGGACTATCTGATGCTCCTCTTGTCATCTCTCTGGACCCTGGCACAGCTCTGTGCACAGAATTAACACCTGCTGGTTGCCTGATAAAGTGATTCTGTGGACCCGATTCCTACCCTTTCTGTAAGATGCCCTGAGTTTTGAATCCTCATTTTACAAGTGGCCGTCACCCCCGGAGCTGTACTTTTTCTTAGCACCCAAGGAATGTAGGAGAGAGTCATAGGTGAGAATCCAGGAAAGGGGACGCTGGGGAAAATGTCAGTTCCTCCAGGTCTAGGTTCTGAAGTTACTACTATTTCAAACACCTCCAGCAGAATCCCCTCCTCCGCCGCACAGGCTGGTGAGGAATTCCTCAGGTTCATGTGGCCAATGAAGCAGAGCACGCTGTAGTGGCAGCAGTGTGTGTGTGACCGTGTGTGTGCGCGTGTGTACGCGAGTGCATGTGCACGCACGTGTACGTGTGTGCGTGAGCGCGTGTGTGCGCGTGGGACGAGGTACACCGAGGGGACACTACAGGCAGCGCTAGGAGGAAGCTTCGTGAGCTGTAAACGCTAAGGACAGAATATCTTGGATGAAAGTATGCATATGTTTTCTGAAATTCTGTTTCTAACATAGCTCTTTTCACCATCTTTATGTACTGACACAATAACTTTTTCACAAAAATCAGAGGCAAATTAAAGAAAATGTTTTTAAAACTGTACTAAAACAACAAAGTAAGATAACTAAATCACGTAGCTTGTTGTGCAGCTGTAGGACACACGGAGCAGAACTGACAACTGAGGTCAGTATGGGTAACAATCAAGAGTCCAATGAGACGCAAATTCTGCTGTTTTCCTATTAAAGTACAATTTTGTAACTAAACCCTGGGACCCTTTGCTTTCACTGTTTTATCGCTTTAGCCTATAAAGGTACCAGTATCTGCATCACTGAAAAACCCAACCCAATGAAAGCAAAAATAAATGATTTATAAAGTTTTTATCCTAATCTGATCTTCAAAAAGAAAAAAAAAAACCCCTAGTGGGATACCTAAAACAAACTGGGACTTGGGATTAATTTGGAAAGGTAAAGATCGCACCCAGATGAAAATTCTTGCACCTCCTTCGAACACAGGTGATACTTTACTGCTGGTGCAGCGAATTCACACATGCCGAGGGATCTCTCGCACAGGCCTGGGGGACGGCGCCGTGTGGCGGGCTGGCAGCCAGTTTGCAGGGGAAGCAGGGACAGGTGGGTCCTGGCCTGGGAGAGCAGGGGTGGCTGGGAGGCGGGGCGGGGCCCTGCGTTCACACTCTTGGGGTGCTAACAGGACCACAGCAGACGCAGGTGATCCCGCTGCACACAGACGACGCGCTCTAGGAGCCAGCGATGTCCCTGCTGTGGTCTGGCCACATTACCTCACTAGATCTTTATAGAGAAGCTTCGTGGTTTCCAAATACGGGGAAAGCACATCTTCATACTGACAAAGGGCTCCACCGAGGCAAAGATGTTTGAAAAGACAAAACAGAAACTCTTCTCTGTCAGGTTGGCTGAATACTTCATACTTTTCTGAGTCTTCCATGAGCAAAACCTATGGATGATGATAAAATTCATCTTAATGAAACATGATTTGAGGTTCTAATTTTTGTTTTCAAAAGTTTCAATTTATTTATTTACAAATAATCTTAGGCCTGTTTTAAGAACGAACCCTGAACAACTGGAAGGAGTGATCTACGAGACCGGCTCTCATTTTCCCTCCATTTTCTCAGGAGGTACTGATGTTCAGTGGCAGGAATAAACCTGAATCGAAGCCTTCTCTTCCTTCCCTCTGCACCTTTGCTCTAGTTTCTGTCTTTAGTCCTTGTACTACTGCAATCTTAGCATGGAGTCACCTGAAATCTGGGCAAACAAGGAGCTGTAAAAAGGTGGAGAAACCTCTCCATCCCATAAGGCCTACAACCTTTGCTTCAATCTGGAGGCCACCCCAAGGGTGGTGTCCTAATCCCCCCGAGCGTGTGCATGGCCTCCCTGCCCCGCTCACTCCACTGTGGACTCTTCAGGCCTCTTCTTCCTACACACCACCAGTCCACACCGACTCTTGCTCTCTGGAGACCCTGCCAGCTCCTTCAGAGAACAGTGGGACTGGGTCTGATGTGGGCGATTTTCTCATCTTATGGGGCATTACACACAACGGACTAGTTTGTTGGCCGCGGCAGCTACGAACAAGGGGATGAGTGTACGCTGTAACATACGTTTCTTTTACCCAATTGTCCACATTCTGATCTCAAATGAATGTTCATCACAAGGTCACCAGACAGGAGGCATTTAAAAAACAATCAATTCTGGGGCACCTGGGTGGCTCAGTTGTTAAGCCTCTGCCTTCGGCTCAGGGCGTGATCCCGGCGTTCTGGGATCGAGCCCCACATCAGGCTCCTCTGCTGGGAGCCTGCTTCTTCCTCTCCCACTCCCCCTGCTTCTGTTCCCTCTCTCGCTGGCTGTCTCTCTCTGGCTCAAATAAATAAATAAAATCTTAAAAAAAAAAAAAAAACAATCAATTCTGTGGTGTTGTCCCTGTGCAGGTGACGCAGTTCGTGAAAGCTAAAGTTCCACACAGGAGAAGACAGGTCCCGGGACCCGGACGCGCCACCTGCCCTGTGGCCCGCGGCCCCCTCCCTCCCTGGGAGGAAATGATGTGAGTTTGCAGCTACCTAAAGATCTGGCTTAACGTTAAGAGCGACTAAAGCTCTCAGGAATGACAAATTAACACATTCCTTGCGTGAGCACTCTTGTTACTGAACTGATTAGGCCGTGCAATTTCAAGATTACAGGAATGTGAGTATTTTGGGAATAAAGGTGAAAACAGTACGCATGTCTGGCTGCTCTCCCTCTCCACCCACAGCAGAGCCCGGCAGCGTCAGGGCCCTTGGAGAGCAGGTATGAGATGGTCAATGCGTCAGGCTGTAGGTTGCGATCAGCCCTACGGGACTCTGTGCCGCTGCACGGCTCGGGCTCACGCTGGAGGGCATTCACTCATTTTTTCAGCCAGAGAGCAACCAAGTTAAACCTTCCCTGTTGTCACAGAGTGGCAAAGAACACAAGAGCAAAACAGAGAGGCAACACGTAGGAAAACAGACACCCAGCACTTCCTGAACACAAGGGCTGCTCCTGGAAATAACCAAGACAGATCTGCAGAGCCGAGAAGGCACACCCGCCCCTGGAAGGTCGGCTGGCGAGCTCTCTGAAGCCAGGGACAAGGGCCTCGAGACCAAGGGGCACGTGTGCGGGCAGAGAGCAGTGACGAGACAAGAGCTGGCATCAGCAGCGCCCAAAAGAAGGAGCGCCAGACGAGACTAGCGATGCGATCTAAAGGTGAACTTCCCGTCCTTGCTAAAGAAGAGTAAGTGATGCCGGATTCTCACTGTGCAGTAGCCGCACCGTCTTCTGTTACACGTAATACACTTCACTACAGAGCAACGATACGGTCTCTCCAATTGTGTGTGCGTTTACTCTCAATGACTTAACTGTATTTTCTTGAACTAAGAGTTCTAGGTGTTCCACTAGTGTAGATGAACACACACTGGCTGGATACCTCCTGGTCCCCAACACACACAACTCCTGTGTGCAGAGCGCGTAGCAGTGACTTCCCTAGGTCATGCCCATCTAGATTTGCAAGAAATTAGACTTTGACTTCCATTCCCTCTTAGGGTAGAATAATGTGAGTAATTAATAGTAGTCATTAGTATTCCTGGAGCCTTACTGAGTGCCAGGCATTGAGCTACATAATTCTTACATCATCCCTACTTTACAGATGAAGAGAGAGGTCAAGTATCACAGTTATTAAATGGCAGAGCCTGGATTTGAACCTGTGTCTATTTGATACCAAAGCCCTAAATTCTGGGGCGCCTGGGTGGCTCAGTCGGTTAACCGGCAAGTCATGATTCCTGCTCAGTGGGGTGCCTGCTTCTCCCCCTCCCTCAGGTCCCCCTCCCCCTGCTTGTGCTCTCTCTCAAATAAACCAATAAAACCTTTTAAAAAAAGAAGCCCTAATTTGTACCCACTTTGTAAATAGTCTTTCTTCATAATTAAAACAATGATAATAAATTTCATTTTATAACATTTCATACTTTTTAAAAAGTGCATTTAAATGCTTTCTCAACTCATCTCAACAATTTCAGAAAAAAGGCAGAATGGGCATTTTTATTATTATTGTTTTATTTATTTAAGTAATCTCTATACCCAACGTGGGGCTCAAACTCATGACTCTGAGATCAAGAGTCGCAGGCTCTTCTCATTGAGCCAGCCAGGCACCCCAAATGGGGCATTTTTAATAAGATTTATTTATGGCGGGGGGGGGGGGGGGGGGGGGGGGGGGGGGGAGAGGCAGAGGGAGAGGGAGAGAGAATCCCAAGCAGACTTTGCACCAAGCATGGAGCCCAACATGGGGCTCAACCTCACGACCTGAGCTGAAACCAAGAGTCAGATGCTTAACTGACTGAACCACCCAGGTGCCCTGCCTACCCCCCCCAGGCATTTTAATCTCTATATTGTACAGATAAGATCTTGGGGCTCTAGGTATTGAGTGATTTGCCTCAAGTTATTATCTTAAAAATAAAACTCAGGAATTAGGTAAATAATCTAGGTCTTCTGATTGAAGTTCAATACACCTCTTGCTAGAACCACAACAAGTTAATCAAATGGCTTTTTTGATCTCAGCAGTGAGATAAGAGGATTTTTACTACAGGGATGTTTTTATATATTCGTTGGATACGTTCAGAGCCCCATACTGAGGACAAACAGCCATCAGCTGAGCAGGTGAGGCTTTCTCTGCTCCAGCACCACTGATGTTCTGGGTCAGAGAACTCCGCGGTGGGGGCAGGGCTGCACATGGTAGGGTGCTTGGTGGCACCTCTGGCCTCGACGCATTAACGTCAGTTGCGTCTGGTTGAAAACTGAAGTATACAACTAAGTTGATAGGAAAAGTCCCACCCAAGGAAAAAATCTACCAATGTAATGACTATTGCTGATCATTATTCATTGATAAGAGGTATTTTATATATTTTAGGCTGGCAAAAGTTTTTGACATTAAGCATTTCCTGAAATAAAAATTTATTAGTGAAATTTTAAAAATCTGTACTTACTTTTCGTAACTCATCAGAAATAGGAAAGGGATCACAAAAAGAATCTAAACATTTAACGATATGTCCATTGTCTCGTACGATATCTTCATCATACAACCGATTAAAAAATGACATTGAAAGCTGTGTACAAGGAACATTTATAGCTTCAATTTTTTTCACTTCAGTTCCTGAAAAAAAATTATTTTACAGATATAAAAATTAACTTAGTATTCTCAATTATTTCTAAAATAAATACCACCATGCAGAGATTCTAAGTAGCCAAATATGACATATATCAAAGGACACATTGGTTTAGGGACTTTATTATAAAGTTCTTACTTTGCAGTTTGTTCATTTTTATTAATCATTAAAAGTCTGGAACAAAATTTCACTATTTCAGGCCTAGATGAGGGATATGTAAATTAGAAAATGCTTGAAAATGAGATACATGTTTTATGTAGGTGTTCTGACCTCAGTTTTAATCCATATGTTAGAAGTGCCTATAAAAGCATAGGAACGTTTTGCAAAATGATTTTGGATTTGTATTATGTTCAATGCCTTATAATTCATATTTCAAAAACTTTAATTAATGTAAGTAATGGGTGTTTCTAAAGCCCTGAGGATGTCTTGAAAATTTTTCTCCGCATTTAAAAATTTCTCCCTTGTGATCTCATTTACAGCGTTTATTACGAAAAACAGCTTTTCCAAGTCAAGGTAAGTTTCAAGCCTGGCCCCAATCATGTCACAAGTCTGGAATCAGAGAAACTTGTAACCACGGTGCTCTTTCTGTTTTCCTCTTGTACCTCTACCCCCCACCCCCCACCCCACCCCCACACTTCACACCTTCCCGCACCCCAAACTGATTTCCTCAATGTGTCCTTTGGGAGTGGATTTTCCATTATGAGAAGTTCTTCTAAATTACAGAAAGGCACAAGGATTAAAATGAGCATTTTTATTATTTCGTCGAAGAATCACTCAATTTCTCTTTTATGCGCCCTCATACACACATGCGCACACACACACACTCTCAGATATAAGGGAGCGGTGTTCTTTCTTGTGAGTTCTCCCTAGAACAGCATACCCAGATGGGGGAGCCCTTGCTCCTCCCTCTCCCTGATACATCTGCTTCATCTCTGACTCCAGATGTAGCCTGAGCTTGAGAAGAGTAACACTGGTGATTATTTGCACTTCCTCCTCCTGGCTGTCCACCCAGTCTGGCTAGGACCTGCTGCTCTTCTTCTGGTCCTGCGCTGGACTTCTGTGGAGGCACGATGGTGTCTGGAGACAGGAACTGGGTCTCGACAGCACAGCGTAGATCCAGACAGTCTTCGAAGATGGGCTGGTTGCCACCGGAGTTGGAGGGACTGATATTGGGCAACATGCCCTGTTAATAAATCTACCCTAGCTCTGATGCGGGGAGTGGCAGCAGGGTTTGGATGGTGAGAAAAGGTAATTAAATTCAAAACACTTCATCGGAGGCACGGAAATAGCATTTGCTATGGACTGAATTATGTCCCTCCAAAATTAATATATTGAAGTCTAACCCCCAAATGTAATGGTATTTTGAGATGGGGGCTTTGGGTCGGGTCAGGACTTCATCAGATGAATTTTGAAGGGATACAATTCAGCCCCTAGCATTCTACCTCTGCCCCTCCACCCAGTTCATGTCCTTCTCACATGCAAAATAAACTTACCCTATCCTAACAGCCCCAAAGTCTAACCTCATTCTAGCATCAACCCTGAAGTCTAGAGTCCAAAGTCTCACCTACATATTACCTCAATCAGATATGGGTGAGACTGGAGGTTCAATTCATCCTGGGGCAAAATTCCTCTCTCACTATGAACCTGTGAAACCAGACAAGTTACATGCTTCCAAAATACAATGGGGAGACAAGGAATCGACATTTCCATTCCAAAAGGGGGAAGCAGAAAAAAAGGGGTGATGGTCCCAATCAAGCCTGAAACCTGGCAAGGCAAATTTCACGAGATTTTAAGCCTCAAGAATAATCCGTTTTGGTTCAATGTTCTGCCTTCCCCACCCACTGGGGACGGTGGCCCAGCCTCTGAGGTGCTCCCCCTCTGTGCGTTCCTGAAACCGAGGGGCGGCCCTGAGGATCCAAAAGTTGCCTTTCAGTCCTTCTCTGCTCCTGAAGCATGGCTGTGTCTGTAGCCAAATGGCTCTCTGGTCTGGTCCTGTAGGATCTACGAAGTCTGTCCCCTGTAGTTCAAACTGGGCACAATTCCACCTCCATCCGGGCTTCTGTTGAAGTGCCTGGGTGAGGCCGAGTTACGTGCATTCTCTCATATCACACAGCTGTTCAGCCACATTTGTTCTCTTCAGACTAATCTTTCTCATTTGTTTTTGTTTGTTTGTTTTTTACAATATGATAAGGCTGAGAATATTCCAAATCTTCAAGCTCTGGTTCCTCCCTAACAATTCCTGCTTTAATCCATCTCTTTCCTTTCTTACTTTATTACAAACATCCGGGAAGAACCTGGCGGCTCCTGCAACACTGGGTTTAGATCTCTCTCAGCTAAACATACAATTTTATCACTTGCAAATTCTACCTTCCACAAAACACTACACCATCATTCAGCCAAGTCTCTGCCATTTTATGGACTGTTCTTCCTCCCGTTTCTGACAACAAGGTCCTTATTTCTGTATGAGACCTCCCTAGAATCAAGCTTCCCATCCATAGATCTGGGCTAGGATGCACCTCAAAACCCTCCCAGCCGATACCCATAGCGCAGTTTCAAAGCCACCTCCCCCTCTCTAGGTGTGTTACAGACACGCGCTGCTGCTCGGTGCCACAATCTGGACTAGTCTGCTTAAGCTGCTATCACAAAAACCAGAGACTGGCTGCTGTAAACGAGAGCCGCGGATTTCTCACCATTCGGCAGGCTGGGAAGTCCGAGATCGTGGCCCAGTGGACCTGGTTCCTGGTGACGCCCTTCCTGACTCGCACATGGCTGGGAGCTCTGCTCTCTCTCTTGTTCTAAGAGCACTAACCCTGTCCTGAGGGCCCCTCACGATGTCATCAAAACTTAATTATCTCCCAAAGACCTCATCTCCAGATACTATAATGTTGCAGGTTAAAGCTTCAACATAAGAATTTTGGGGGGACATAATTCAGTCCATAGCACATGCTACCAGTTACGTAGAAATACGGTCAAATTATGTCTCCAGCATTTACAAGATACATAGTGCATTGCTAGGATCACAAAGTTAAGAATGTATTTTCCCCCATGATACTAGCATTAAAATACACAGGTGTTCCCTATTTATTTGCTGTCCACATTGGTGCTTTTCTGACTGTACTTGTTTTAATGCTAAAATGGCAGAGGCAGGATAGTGGAGACGTCAGGGTCTTGAAGTCCGGAGCCTGGATTTGAATCTCAACTCTGCTGAACCCGGCCAGCTGTCAAATGGTGCCAAAGACATAGCTCATGAAGCTGACTCTTCGTCTGTGAAATAGGGACCACACTAACACCTCTTGGAGTTACTTCGGGAATTAAAGGACGTAATGACTAGAATGCTCTTAAGTGAGCACAGACGACGCATCCGTTCTACGTCCACCAGCAAAGAGCACAGCATGTCCGTGTGCAGAGGGCCGTGGCTGCTGGCGGAGGGGACACAGCGGCCCCAACAGCGGCAGGCCAGGCACTAAAGCCGGCAGGGACCGAGCTGCCGTCATCGCACTCTTCAAAACGGTTCACCTGCTAGAAGAATGTCTGCTCGCTCAGGTTTAAAAGGTGTTTATTTGCTTATAAAGGCCCACAGAGGGAAAAAGAGGGAGGACAGTTGATAATTCAGAGAAAGAAAAGCTGGCAGGAAAAAAAAAAGAGCTAGTGGGAGAACACTTGCAAACCACTGGAGACTTCTGCCTGGGAAATGGCGCTAATCTCCTGCCAACTTGTCAGAGGACTTCTAACTGACTCTGTCAGGCGCATGTGGAATTTCAGAGCCTCTCTCTTTGCAATGCCTTTTGTAAACACCAGCACAAAAGTCAGGACTGTTTTACTGTTTTGTGAAGTGTGTACCAATAGAGGGGAAGGTTGACTTTTTTTAACGAACCTTCTTTTTGTAAAACCTTCTTTTTGTAAACGAATTGACTGAAGTTACTGTAAACACGTTTTACACACACTGCGGTACGTATGCGCCTCTGATGATTTCCTCTTGACGACTCTGAACCAGTGGCACATTTGCTTAGATAGTTTAACTCCGTAAGTACTCTTAAGATCACACCGTACCAGCTTTTTCCTTTATAAATTATGCAGTGGTCTTTAGCCAAAAGCAATAAAATGTGACCTATTAATTCTAACATCATGAACTGTTTGTAATCTTGTTCTTGACTAATACTTTAAGCAAAGTAATTTTTGTGTAAGACTACTAGAATTCCATGAACATGCAATGTACGAATTTACCAAAACAACCCCATCTCATTTAAAATCCACTTACATTTCTCTTGAGCACAAATCCACATTACTAACCAGATTTTCCTCCTAAAAGGAAGAACGATTTGTTCTCTTGTTAAAACACCTCAATCTAAAAATTGAAGTACAGTGTTCATGTTTTTGTTTTCAAAACAGCATTCTCTATTAACTCTGGTTTATTCCTTGACCTGAGAGTTACTTAAGAGATTTGAGTGTTATTAAGTGTTTGGGTAATTTTTTTAAAATTAATTAATTTTGGGGAGGGCAGAGGCAGAGGGAAAGAGAGAATCCTCAAACAGACTCCTCGCTGAGCACAGAGCCCAACAACCACAATGACGCGGGGCTCAATCCCTGGACCCTGAGATCATGACCTGAGCCAAAATCTAGAGTTGGACCCTCAACCCACTGAGCTGCCCAGGCACCCTGGGTGATTTTCCTTAAAGATATCTATGTTTCAAGGTACCATGAAATTATGATGTATATAAGGTTCTCTTTGTAAGAATGTAAGACTCTCTCCCGTGGTCTTATGTATTACTTTAGGAATGCTCTGTGGCAGTGGCTCCCTCAGTCAGAAATCCAGGGCCCCATCCCCACTGACTGGGCCCCGGAATCCTCCCATCAGTGGACTCTTCCGTGACGCTCCCTCCTCTTGCTCGTACACTACTGCTCTGTTTTTACCCATGTCAGCCAGTTTCTGCAGTTTCCCTCACCGTTCCCTGCATCTAGTGGCGTCCACGGAAGGGGCACAAGAAGTACTTCCCCAGTGAAGGCAAAGAGAGAACGAGCGCTCTTGTGCGCCAAGCCAGGACAGGACCCTGATGTGATCAAACCAGCCAGTCATTGCTCACAATGTGGATGTGAATAATGAAAATTCCTGAGCAAAATTTTGTCACAATAATAAAACAGTCATCTGAAAAGATGACAGGAAATTTTATTTACCTAATGTAATCCACTGTCCAGAAGAATCAGAAAGTAACTTCAAATTGGGAATAACATTTGGGTCTTTGAAGAAAGCCTAAAATACAAATTTGAGGGGAGCCAGTTAGATATTTTATTATAAACAGCAGTCAGAATTAACTTCTAAAATAACTGTAATAAAATCTCATTTAACTCAAATTGGGGAAGGAGGACAATTTTAAATGGGTAAAATGTCTAATAAATGTTTTATAAAGAGATGAAGTTTTGTTAACTTCAAGTTGTTACCCTCAAATATGAACAAAACTGTATATCCAAGTACGGATATCTTCGGGACTTAATAAATAGAAATTCAAGATTTCCGGTGAAAAGTAGGAGGTTTTATATTTGAAAATTTTGATTTTCTTCAATCTTCAATCTTGCTTTCCCAAGTAATTGTTTTAGTAATCGCCACTCCCCCCACCCCACCCCCCCAACTAGAGCTAAAAATCTGAAAGTCATCAGCAACTGAGCTCTACCCAAGAGCCACATAGAAAAGTGACATATTTGACCTTCACCAGACCATTGCTGCTTCTGCCTGGTCACACTGAGCCTCTTTACTTTCCTTGAATGGGATGTCCCCTCCCTTCTCACAGACTTTAAACTTCCTGATTTCTCCACCTTAAAAAAGAGACTTCTTTAGTGTCCTGCTGGAACCAGTTCAGGACAGCCTGACAGCTAAACTCTCAGGAATCTTTGTTCGCTGGTTTTTATTTTATTTTTTATTTTTTTATTTTAATTTTTTTTAAAGATTTTATTTATTTATGTGACACAGAGACAGCCAGTGAGAGAGGGAACACAGCAGGGGGAGTGGGAGAGGAAGAAGCAGGCTCCCAGCAGAGGAGCCCAATGTGGGACTCCATCCTGGAACACCAGGATCACGCCCTGAGCCCAAGGCAGCCGCCTAACGACTGCGCTACCCAGGCGCCCCTGTTCGCTGGTTTTTAAACTACGGACCTTGTAGGTCAGGTCGCAGATTTTGATCTTGATCTAATGCTGGTTTAGACGAATGAGCATTGTGATCTAAAGGCAGTAGGAAGACACTACAGAGATTCAAGCAAGGAAAGATGGGACTAGTTCTGTGTTTACAGTTCGTTCTGGCAGCAGTGTGCAGAATGGACTGAGCTGCTAGTAAGAGAACAGTGTGGAGGGAAGGTACCACAGAAATCCAGAAAGATGTGATGCTCACATGAGTCAAGAGGACAGCAAGGGGGGAGGTAGAGAAGTGAATGGATCCAGTGACTATTTAGGAGGAGGGGACAAAGAGGGGAAGAGGAACCACAGATGACCCCTAGAATTTTTGCATGAATGTCATTTGCAGGCTGAGAAACGGAAAAGTGAAGAGGACTAGGTGTGCAGGGTGAAGATTAATACAATAGGTATCTGTGAATGCCCACATTATGCAAGGCAAAAACTCCTCTTTCCGTGGTGTTTACATTCTATTGGTGGGGGAATAAAGGTAAACACTTCAAAGGTATCCTATGTGCCCAATTACAAAAAAATAACTTTTCCCCAAAACTATTCCTCAGGAAAAAAAGAAAGTTGCCTTATAACTTTATAAAGTCTTCCAAGCTAAAGAGGGTTTGTTCAATTATCTTAAATTGCATAATATACATTTTGAAAAGAAACATAAACTGGAATTAACCTGGTTTAATACTGATTAAACGTGGAATTAATACTGGTTTCGAATGCTTTTTAGATGTCTTCTGCAAAAATCAGTAAAAGGGAATTTTAATTCAGATTTAGTAATTATTCCTGGGGGGAAAGAATATCAACTCATTTTTTTTTTTAGTATCGACTTATAATTGAATTTTATAGGCCATTATAAATGGAAGTAGTCTAAGTGACCTGCAGTGAACTGACCCGGAGTCAATGGAAATGTCTTCATAAGGCCCCTCAAAACAAGCAACATGATAGCTGTTATGTTGTTGGGGCTAATTATACACCTATAGAATAAAAACAAAAACAAAAGCACCAAAAAGCCCTCCCCTGATATATGCAAATGGTATTTTGGGTTTGTTACAGAATTTCCAGGGAGGCATTAGAATGGACTACCTCAACTTTAGGGAAGCTGATGCGCTTTGGAAATACAGGAGATGATTCACAAACAAGTCACACTGATAACAGACACTGATGTCAAAGTGCATGTAAAGATTAGAATAAACTTGTTTCATAAGATGTGAGAGTGGGAAAAGTATTTCTAAATTATTCTTTTATATAACATAGAATTTTCAATGTATTTCTATTTTATGCCGCACACAGGGAATAGAAGTAGATATTTAACTCTATCGTCTATCTGGCAAATTGCTGGGTTCTGATCCAATATCCGTTCCCTTCGTCCTTAAGGAATCCAGTTTTATTTCGGATAGCAACGTGCTCAGCTCAAAGCCTGCCCTCCTTGTTCCTGTGGTGTGAGGCCATGGAGTGTGAGAAGTGTGCTGCAGACCTGGGGAAAGCTCTAGAACTGGCTTCCCTGCACTTTATATGAGAGTCCCCTCCTTACCCTCCATCCCATGGGGAGGATGTCCACACCATACACCGTGCTCAGAGCTCTCTCAAGACTCAAAGCAAGATCTTAGACTCAACAATTCAGGATATTGCCACTTGGATGCACTTCAAGTTTAGAATGCCTGAAACCGAGCTCATTTTCCTTGTTTATTCTTTTGCATTTTTTGTGGCTTTAATGGCATCATCTACCACTCCGGTCAACCCAATCAGAAACTTGCTCATTCTACACGTCCCTCTCTGCCTTATCCTCAATATCCTATCAGTTCCTGAGTACTGCCTTTCTCCGAAGCATCTCTCCAGGCCATCCCGGTGGCTGCTGTCGTAATTCAGGGTGTCCTCTACCCCCTGCAGGACAAGTTTCCAGCCTGGTCTCACTGCCACCAGACTCAGTCCTAACAATCTACCCTCCACGCTTCTGCTAAGGTGACCTCAGTATTGTAAACGTTACTGGCTTCCGGAAAACCTCTCAGCGACTCCTCATTAGCCAGATAAAGCCCGAAATCCTCTGCATGGCACAAAAGGTCTAAAATACCCTCCCCGCCAAAGGTTGTCCATCTAACAAACTCCTACCTATCTTTCAGGGCCACCCTCAAATAAGATTGTCTTTTGTAAACCCTCCTCTGATCACCTCAATCAAAACGAAAAGAAAACCAAGACTTCTCTCTCTTCTGTGCCACCAACAGTGGGCTGCACATCCGGCCTGTTTCACCTGACTCCTCGCTCTGCAGCGCCAGCTTTGGACTATTTCCCTCTTTCACTGTGTCTTGTTCATCTGCACAGATCTAGAGACTACAAAAATGCTTCCGGAGGGAATGATTCCTTCCTTCCATCTATTTACTCTCTCGCAAATGAACTTTGGGAACATAATTTGTTTTTAAAATTGAAAGGGAGGGGCGCCTGGGTGGCTCAGTTGTTAAGCGTCTGCCTTCAGCTCAGGTCATGGTCCCAGGGTCCTGGGATTGAGCCCCACATCGGGCTCCTTGCTCCGCTGGGAGCCTGCCTCTTCCTCTCCCACTCCCCCTGCTTTTGTTCCCACTCTTGCTGGCTGTCTCCGTCAAATAAATAAAATCTTAAAAAAAAAAAAAAGATTAAAAATAAAATAAAATTGAAAGGGAAAAATTTAAATCTGGAATTCTAGTTTTAAGCAATATCCTTTGTTCAGTTACAAATGTTTGTAGGAGAAATGACATGGAGGGGCGCCTGGGTGGCACAGAGGTTAAGCGTCTGCCTTCGGCTCAGGGCGTGATCCCGGCGTTACAGGATCGAGCCCCACATCAGGCTCCTCTGCTGTGAGCCTGCTTCTTCCTCTCCCACTCCCCCTGCTTGTGTTCCCTCTCTCGCTGGCTATCTCTCTCTCTGTTAAAAAAAAAAAAAAAAAAAATCTTAAAAAAAAAAAAAAAAGAAATGACATGGAAGTTTGTGTCAAAAGGCCCCTGAGTCTTACCATTTGCTGGGCATTCTTGCACAAGTTATTTAACCATTTTGAGCCTCCATGTCCTAAGCTGTAAAATGGGGGTCAAAACACCAAATTTACCAGATTGTTGTAAAGATCAGTGACAAATGTCTAAGAAGGGCTGAAAGCTCAATCTGGCACTCAAGAGTCACTACTGATATAGAAAAACACTTTGTGGGCATCTGGGGGGCTCAGTCGGTTAGGCATCTGCCTTCAGCTCAGGTCATGATCTTGGGGTCCTGGGATTGAGCCCCATGTTGGGCTCCCTGCTCAGCAGAGATCCTGCTTCTCCCTCTGTTGCTGCCCCATATTTGTGCTGCGCTCTCCCGTTCTCTCAAATAAGTGAAATCTTAAAAAAAAAAAAACCACTGTGTAAAGTAGCACACAAACATTAATAACAATAACACTACTTATTACGAGGCAAGCATTTTGCTGAATATTATTTCCTTTAATCTTTTTTTTTAAGGTTTGATTTTAAGTCGTCTCTACACCCAGCATGGGGCTTGAACTCACAACCCCAATATCAAGAGTGGCACGTTCTACCGATTGAGCCAGCCAGGTGCCCCAATTTCCTTTACTCTTCTTAACAATCCATCCGCTACTCAGTATTATTTTCATATTCAAAAATGCTTATGTGCCGAGCACTGTGATCATTTTGCAGAAGAGTAAACTGAAGGTGAGGAGGCGGTGACGAGTCGTGCCCAGTGTCAAAGAGCTCAGGGGTGGCAGTGGTGGAATTTGACAGACAGCTGGAGGCCAAATCAGGGGAGGACCCAGGTTTTGTCGGCCCTAAGCTCATACAATTTTAGGAACTCTCAGAATACAGAGATGTCTATCTTAGAAAATATTCAAAACCACAGGATTATGGGAACATACTGCTAGATCCTCAGGGTTCCTTGGAAGCACCTTCTGCAAGTGAGGTGCTTGGCCAGCGAGGAGTCCCGAGGACTCCTTAGCTTCAGAGTGGATCCCCTCCTGGGCCACAGTCTGAGCCATGAAGCTCTCTGGCCTCCAAATCAGTTTCGTGGGTAAAAATGTTTCTATAAGTACATTTCTTTGAACTGAATATATGGGAATATTTATAAATAAACATGGGAATCTTGAAATTTAGAAAAAAGTGGCCTGGTATTGTGCTTTATGGATAAATCTCGAATCTTGAAGAATTCTCTGTCTGTTGAACAGCCCAAATTTATTTTATGCCCTCCTCCATGAGATTTTTCCTGACACCAATGTCCCTCCACCAGCTGATGTTTCTGGGCCTAAGGCAGCTTGTACCCTCCATGGTAGCATTTATTTTATTGTGTTGCAGAGAAGTTTTTGCATTTCTAGCTTCCATGCCTTGCAAGCTGGGATAAGGGCTCTTCCTCTTTTCAACATCCTCCAGCAGGGAAATAGTAAGTATTTGACAAATATTTATTGAATAGATGATTTATATGAAAAATTCTGTAGCACTTTAACTCAGTGAATTAAAATCCTGATTAAAAAAATCTCGATCAATTTGAAAGCCAATGCTGGTATGAATGAAAAATCTAACCACGATAATTTAGATGTCATGTGGTCCTAATAGCATTGTATTATTATTACAACACTATCTTCAGGAAAGGGAAAGACACTGGACCAACTTACCCTCTATCAATGGTTGAGAAGTGCCCGTCCCCCCCACGCCCAATTTCTGTCCTTCCTGGTGCCTCAGAAAGAGGTTGTACTTATTTGGAAAGAGGTTACACTTGGGCAAGGTGGTCCTTCCTCCCGTGGCCAGTGCTGCACAAAGTGCAGAGGGGCCCGGCACCTGGGGGACCGCAGGGAGCCGGAGGAGGGCTGGAGGAGGATGGCTCCTGCTGACGGCTGGATCCTGCACCTGCTAGACAAGTGGCTCCTATGCGCGCTCTGCGGCTGTCACCCAGCAGTGGTGGACCGCAGGCCCCCCTCCTCCCCACACGCAACCCTGTGCGGGAGACAAGGCGCTGTCGGTGCCCTGCTGTGTGCACACCCGCAGTTCCCCGCGCACTGCGGTCTCCCGCCCACATGCAGCCCCCCCGCACTCTCCCGTGCACCCCGCAACCCCCCACCGCACCCTCCGCCCCCCTAAGTCTCCCGCACACCCGCAGCCCCCCGCAACCTTCCGCAGCCCCCCCGCCGTGTACCCGTGGTCTCCTGCGCATCCGCAGCCCCGGCGCACGCACAGCCTCCCGCGCACCCCGCAGCCACCCGCTCCGTGCACCCGTGGTCTCCCGCTCACCCGCAGCCCCGGCGCACGCACAGCTTCCCGCGCACCCCGCAGTCCCCCGCCCCGTGCACCCGTGGTCTCCCGCACACCCGCAGCCCCCGCGCACGCACAGCTCCCAGCGCACCCGCAACCTCCCGCAGCCATCCCGTGCACCCGTGGTCTCCCGCGCACCGCGGACAGAGCACCCTTTCCCGTGTGCGTGGATTACAACACTATCTTCAGGAAAGGAAAGACACTGGACCAACTTACCCTCTATCAATGGTTGAGAAGTGCCCGTCCCCCCACGCCCAATTTCTGTCCTTCCTGGTGCCTCGAAAGAGGTTGTACTTATTTGGAAAGAGGTTACACTTGGGCAGGAGTGGTCCTTCCTCCCAGTGGCCAGTGCTGCACAAAGTGCAGAGGGCCCGGCTAGAGGCCCGCAGGGGAGCCGGAGGAGGGCTGGAGGAGGATGGCTCCTGCTGACGGCTGGATCCTGCACCTGCTAGACAAGTGGCTCCTATGCGCGCTCTGCGGCTGTCACCCAGCAGTTTGGACGCAGGCCCCCTCCTCCCCACCCACCAACCTGTGCGGGAGACAAGCTGTCGGTGCCCTGCTGTGTGCCACACCGCAGTTCCCGCGCACTGCGGATCTCCCGCCCACATGCAGCCCCCGCACTCTCCGTGCACCGCAACCCCCACCGCACGCCGCCCCCCTAAGTCTCCCGCACCCCCCAGCCCACCCAAGCCTTCCGCAGCCCCCCCGCCGTGCCCGTGGTCTCCTGCGCATCCGCCAGCCCGCGCCCACAGCCTCCAGCGCACCCGCGGCCACCCGCTCCGTGCACCCGTGAGTCTCTCACCCCCGCAGCCCGGGCGCACGCCAGCTTCCCGCGCACCCCGCAGTCCCCGCCCCGTGCACCCGTGGTCTCCCGCACCCCGCAGCCCCAGCGCACGCACAGCTCCCAGCGCACACAACCTCCGCAGCCATCCCGTGCCCGTGTCTCCCCGCGCACCGCGAACAGAGCACCCTTTCCGTGTGCGTGGGGGGGTTGTCTAACGACGGCCCCGAACTCGTCCTGTGGGGCGGCTCCCCTTCCCCACGCGGTCACCTCTGCCGGCCAGCCTGGGGGGCGGAGAGTACTCCGCGGTCTCCAGCCGGTCCGGCCGCCAGCGCCCCTACCCTCACACCAACCGCGGCGAAGTCGTCCTTGCGAGTACGCCTGGAACGTCTGGTCGAAGCCGAACGCCTGTGCCGCGACTCTGCCCAACATGGACCTGCGGGGAGGGGGCGATCACGCAGGCGCGGGGGCGGAAGTGGGACCAGCGTGGAGCGGGGGAAGGGAGGGTCAGCGCGGGGCGCGAGGGGGAGGATCGGGGGCAGGTGTTAGCGTGAGGAGGGTGGGGGGGGTGAGCAGAGAGAGGAAGGCCGGGGAGGGAGAGCGCGGGAGGGGCGGCGGTGGTGGGAGGGGAGTGAGCGCGAGGGAGGGGCGTAGGAGGAGGGGTGAGCGCGAGGAGGGGCAGTGGGAGGGAGGGGAGGGATGAGCGCGGGGGAGGGGGGGCGGGAGAGGGGAGGGGAGGGCTGAGCGCAGGGAGGGCCGGTGGGAGGGAGGTACGGTGAGCGCAGGGAGGGGGCGGTGGGGGGGAGGGGCGGTGGCGGGGGGAGGCGGTGGGGGAGGAAGTGAGCGCGGAGGCGACGAAGGCGGCGCAGGGCAGAGTGACGGCGCAGGGGGCGGGACGAGCGCGGGGCGGGACGAGCGCGGGGCGGGCCGGGGAGACAGGTCAGTGTGGGGCCAGCCAGCGTACCGCGCTCCCTGCACTCCCCCCTTCCCCCGCTATCTCCAGGGAGGCGGCCCTGCGCGCGGTCCGGACTCCGCCGCCCCGCCGCCGGGCTCAGGAGCTCGTCCCGCCCTGCCCTCGGCCTCTCACCACTGGCGGAGCCGGCTGGTGGTCTCCGGGGTGCTCAGACACTGGAAGGTTTTCTGAGGCAGGAATCTGAAGTAGTAGCCGCCCAAATCCCCCGGCTCCCCGGCCGCCATCGCCCGCCTCACTCCAGCGGAAGTGGGCCCCGTTTCCATGGAGACGCGGAGGCGGGCGTCAGCCCAATGCAGCGGGGCGGCCACGCTGATTCTCGGCCAGGAAGTCCGGCCCGCGGCGAGGGCAGGGGC
>NW_024424008.1:62976854-63013179 GCF_017311325.1 Ursus maritimus
CAGCCCCCCCGCCGTGTACCCGTGGTCTCCTGCGCATCCGCAGCCCCGGCGCACGCACAGCCTCCCGCGCACCCCGCAGCCACCCGCTCCGTGCACCCGTGGTCTCCCGCTCACCCGCAGCCCCGGCGCACGCACAGCTTCCCGCGCACCCCGCAGTCCCCCGCCCCGTGCACCCGTGGTCTCCCGCACACCCGCAGCCCCCGCGCACGCACAGCTCCCAGCGCACCCGCAACCTCCCGCAGCCATCCCGTGCACCCGTGGTCTCCCGCGCACCGCGGACAGAGCACCCTTTCCCGTGTGCGTGGGGGGGTTGTCTAACGACGGCCCCGAACTCGTCCTGTGGGGCGGCTCCCCTTCCCCACGCGGTCACCTCTGCCGGCCAGCCTGGGGGGCGGAGAGTACTCCGCGGTCTCCAGCCGGGGTCCGGCCGCCCGGCGCCCCCTACCCTCACACCAACCATGACGAAGTCGTCCTTGCGGTACGCCTGGAACGTCTGGTCGAAGCCGAACGCCTGTGCCGCGACTCTGCCCAACATGGACCTGCGGGGGGAGGGGGCGATCAGCGCGGGCGCGGGGCGGAGTGGGACCAGCGTGGAGCGGGGGGAAGGGGGAGGGGTCAGCGCGGGGCGCGAGGGGAGGGATCAGGGCGGTGTTAGCGTGAGGAGGTGGGAGGGGAGGGGTGAGCGCAGGAGAGAAGTGGGGAGGGGAGAGCGCTGGAGGGGCGGCGGTGGGGGAGGGGTGACGCGGAGGGAGGGGCGGTAGGAGGAGGGGTGAGCGCGAGGAGGGGCGTGGGAGGGGAGGGGAGGGATGAGCGCGGGGAGGGGCGGGGAGAGGGAGGGGAGGGCTGAGCGCGGGGAGGGGCGGTGGGAGGGTACGGGTGAGCGCGGGGAGGGGCGGTGGGGGGGAGGGGCGGTGGGGGGGAGGGGCGGTGGGGGGGAGGGAGTGAGCGCGGGGCGGGACGAGCGCGGGGCGGGACGAGCGCGGGGCGGGACGAGCGCGGGGCGGGACGAGCGCGGGGCGGGCCGGGGAGACAGGTCAGTGTGGGGCCAGCCAGCGTACCGCGCTCCCTGCACTCCCCCCTTCCCCCGCTATCTCCAGGGAGGCGGCCCTGCGCGCGGTCCGGACTCCGCCGCCCCGCCGCCGGGCTCAGGAGCTCGTCCCCGCCCTGCCTCGCTCTCCCACTGGGCGGAGCCGGCTTAGGTCTTCCGGTGCTCAGACACTGGAAGGTTTTCTGAGGCAGGAATCTGAAGTAGTAGCCGCCCAAATCCCCCGGCTCCCCGGCCGCCATCGCCCGCCTCACTCAGCGGAAGTGGGCCCCGTTTCCATGGAGACGCGGAGGCCAGGCGTCAGCCCAATGCGGCAGGGGCGGGCCACGCTGATTCTCGGGCCAGGAAGTCCGGCCCGCGGCGAGGGCGGGGCGAGGCTGTGGCTGAGGGCAAGAAGTACAGGCTCTCCGCGCGCGAGGGGGCGGGGCTACGAGGCCGCTCCCGCGCAGGAGGCGTCGTTCCTGGCGGGGGCGGGGCCACACGGAGGAGGTGGGGATCATGGTGGGGGCGCGGCGGGGCTAGGAGAGGTGGGGGAGGGGCCACGCTGAGGAGGCCGGGCTCACCGCGAGGGCGGGGCGAGGGTGTTGCTCAGGGCCTGCAGTCCAGGCTCGCGGCGGGGCGGGCCAGCAGAAAAGGCCGGGCTCAGGCGGGGTGGGCCCTGTGGGCGGGGCCAGGAGGAGGAGGAGCCCCGCGCTCGGTCTCGAGGCACCGGGGTCCTGGGAAAGAGGGTCGTGGGAAGAAAAGTGCAGGTGGATTCTAGCTGAAATCGACTCCTAATCATAATTACTCAGCATAGGTGAATTTCCTGATCTGAAGCCTGCTATCTCAGTTTTCTGGCTAAGCGTCACGACTCACATTCTAGAAGACGTTATTCTGAATTAATTAGGTTTAGTTTGGAAGACACAGTCAGTATGACTAATTGGAAAACTATTCTCTTTTACCATTTGGCTCTTTTTCTTTTCCACCTTACATCTGAAAGCTGAAAGATTTATTCCACACACACTCCAGTAGAGAGTCCTGGTTGATACAAATTCACGCTTATTTTTATATGTGTGTATATATATATAATTTTTAGTTTTTAAAAAGATTTTAAGAATCTCTATATGCCCAACGTAGAGCTTGAACTCAGAACCGTGAGACTAAGTCCCATCGCTTTACCAACTGAGCCAGCCAGGCGCCCGGAAACTAATACTTGCTATTTTCTATCGAAAATTAACTTTTCTATCTACAGTTTTTGTTGTTTTGTTTCATCTAAGAGCAGTGCATCCGGTTTTCAACTTTACCAGGGTGCGGAAGCAATACTCGCTCAGTAGAAGCGATGTGGAATTTTGAGTTCTACTTCTGCTCTTGGGCTCCCACGTGCCCACCAGGGCAAAGCACCGTGAGCTCACAGCCAGGGTGTACTACCCAGCCGCCGCTGTTTCACTCTCAGAGCAGCCAGCATCCAGCAGTGTGTAGGAGTCAAATCAGTTCAGTGAAAAACTAGGCTCACCGCGTAAGCTGCCTCGACAGCCAGAGCTAATGTAAGTGTTCTGAGCCGGCTTGAGGTGGGCGCACAAGCGATGATATTCCGTAATGCGTTACATGTGTAAATGCATGTTTGACTCATGGTGTCTTCAATTGAGAATGGATTTATTGGGATGGGAATCCTATTATAAGCTGAGGGAGATATGCCATTATTTTTCATTATTGATTACTACTCCATTGCACATTACTATGCCACAGCCCATCCTTTTTGGTTTACTGTTTGAAGCTATGTCCGAAAGCAGCTATGAACATTGGCATTTAGGATCTCATTGGATATACAGCATTGAAAGATGGAGCATCAGTTAAGATTGTATAAGGTAGGTCTTGCTTAACTAGATACTTGCCAAAAACATTTTCTAAAGTAGATCAATTTACATCCAACCAGCTTCCATAAAAATTTCTAACTTGTTCTACATTCTTGCCAACACATAGCATCATTTTTGCAATTAGGGCTTTCTGTGAGGTTATATTTCTTTTTTTTTTTTTTTTTTAGATTTTATTTATTCAACAGAGATAGAGACAGCCAGCGTAGAGAGGGAACACAGGCAGGGGAGTGGGAGAGGAAGAACAGGCCTTCATAGCAGAGGAGCCTGAAGGGGGCTGGCGAGGCTGTGGCTGAGGGCAAGAAGTACAGGCTCTCCGCGCGCGAGGGGGCGGGGCTACGAGGCCGCTCCCGCGCAGGAGGCGTCGTTCCTGGCGGGGGCGGGGCCACACGGAGGAGGTGGGGATCATGGTGGGGGCGCGGCGGGGCTAGGAGAGGTGGGGGAGGGGCCACGCTGAGGAGGCCGGGCTCACCGCGAGGGCGGGGCGAGGGTGTTGCTCAGGGCCTGCAGTCCAGGCTCGCGGCGGGGGCGGGGCCAGCAGAAAAGGCCGGGCTCCAGGCGGGGGTGGGCCCTGTGGGCGGGGCCAGGAGGAGGAGGGAGGGCCCCGCGCTCGGTCTCGGGGCACCGGGGTCCTGGGAAAGAGGGTCGTGGGAAGAAAAGTGCAGGTGGATTCTAGCTGAAATCGACTCCTAATCATAATTACTCAGCATAGGTGAATTTCCTGATCTGAAGCCTGCTATCTCAGTTTTCTGGCTAAGCGTCACGACTCACATTTCTGAAGACGTTATTCTGAATTAATTAGGTTTAGTTTGGAAGACACAGTCAGTATGACTAATTGGAAAACTATTCTCTTTTACCATTTGGCTCTTTTTTTCTTTTCCACTTACATCTGAAAGCTGAAAGATTTATTCCATACACACTCCAGTAGAGAGTCCTGGTTGATACAAATTCACGCTTATTTTTATATGTGTGTATATATATATAATTTTTAGTTTTTAAAAAAGATTTTAAGAATCTCTATGCCCAACGTAGAGCTTGAACTCAGAACCGTGAGACTAAGTCCCATCGCTTTACCAACTGAGCCAGCCAGGCGCCCCGAAACTAATACTTGCTATTTTCTATCGAAAATTAACTTTTCTATCTACAGTTTTTGTTGTTTTGTTTCATCTAAGAGCAGTGCATCCGGTTTTTCAACTTTACCAGGGTGCGGAAGCAATACTCGCTCAGTAGAAACGATGTGGAATTTTGAGTTCTGCTTGCTCTTGGGCCCCCACGTGCCCACCAGGGCAAAGCACCCGTGAGCTCACAGCCAGGGTGTACTACCCAGCCGCCGCTGTTTCACTCTCAGAGCAGCCAGCATCCAGCAGTGTGTAGGGAGTCAACAGTTCAGTGAAAACTAGGCTCACCTGGGTGCTGTCGGACAGCCAGAGGCTAATGTAAGTGTTCTGAGCCCGCTTGAGGTGGGGCAGCCGAAGCGATGATATTCCGTGCGTTACATGTAGTAAATGCATGTTTGACTCATGGTGTCTTCAATTGAGAATGGATTTATTGGGATGGAATCCTATTATAAGCTGAGGGAGATATGCATTATTTTTCATTATTGATTACTACTCCATTGCATTACTATGCCACAGCCCATCCTTTTGGGTTTACTGTTTGAAGCTATTCTGAAAGCAGCTATGAACATTTGGGGGCATGTTTTATGATAAACTCACTCCTTGTGGAAATATACACAGCATTGGAAGAGCTCAGTCATAGAGTATAAGTAGGTCTTGTTTAACTAGATACTGCCAAAACATTTTCTAAAGTAGATCAATTTACACTCCAACCAGCTTCCATAAAATTTCTAACTGTTCTACATTCTTGCCAACACATAGTATCAGTTTTTTAAAAAAAATTAGGCTTTCTGCTGAGGTTATATTTCTTTTTTTTTTTTTTAAGATTTTATTTATTCAACAGAGATAGAGACAGCCAGCGAGAGAGGGAACACAGGCAGGGGGAGTGGGAGAGGAAGAAGCAGGCTCATAGCAGAGGAGCCTGATGTGGGGCTCGATCCCATAATGCCAGGATCACGCCCTGAGCCGAAGGCAGACGCTTAACCGCTGTGCCACCCAGGCGCCCCTGAGGTTATATTTCTCATTGTGATTTTGATTTTGCGTTTCCTTGATAGTTGTTGTCAAGCAATTTTTTAATATGCATATTGGTCATTTGGATATCTTCTTTACTGAAGTGTTTTGTCCATGAAGCATTGTCCATCTTTTAAAATTTTTTTTAGAAAATGTCTAGTCTGGATGTAAGTCCATTGCCAAATATATGCATTACAAATGTGTTTTTTTTGTTGTTGTTGTTGAGTAAGCTTTATGCCCAGTGTGGGGTTTAAACTCATGACCCCAAGATCGAGAGTAGCGTGGTCCACCAACTGCGCCAGCCAGGCACTCCTCACATATTTTCTTTTTTCTTTTTTCTTTTTTTTTTTTTAAAGATTTTATTTATTTATTCGACAGAGATAGAGACAGCCAGCGAGAGAGGGAACACAAGCAGGAGGAGTGGGAGAGGAAGAAGCAGGCTCATAGCGGAGGAGCCTGATGTGGGGCTCGATCCCATAACGCCAGGATCACGCCCTGAGCCGAAGGCAGACGCCCAACCGCTGTGCCACCCAGGCGCCCCACATATTTTCTTTTTTGTCTATAGCTTGCTTGTAGCTTTGAAGTTCACAAATTCTTAATTTTAATGAAGTACAATTAATTTTCTTTTTCCTACCTTTTTTTTTGCCTACACAGAATTATGGAGATAGTTTCACATTTATGTCTATGATCCATCTCAAAATATTTTTTCATCTCAAAATATTTTTTAAATCTCATTTTATTTTTTCCATATGGTTACCCAGTTGACCTAGCTCTACATATATTTTTGTGAGTTTTTGTTTAAATTCCAATGTTGTTAATATACAGTGTAGTATTAGTTTGAGGTGTACAATGTAGTGATTCAACACGTCCATACATCACCCGTGCTCATCATGACAGGTGCACTACCCCATCCCCATCACCTGTTCCCCCACCCTCCGTCCCGTCTGGTGACCATCAGTGTGTTCTCTGTAATGGAGCTAGGTTTACATGCCAATAGGACCATTCCTAACCCACTGAACCGCAATGGCATTTAGGAGCAAAGTCGGGCGACGGTGTCTGGGCTCACTTCTCTGTTCCACTCGTGCACTGGACTGTCTTCGTACCCATTCATCATTTTCTCTGTGGCCTTATGAAAAGATTTAATAGCTGGTGGTATTGGCTTCTGGCTTTGTTATTCTTTTTCTTCAGGACTGCTTAGGCTATTGCCTTCACATTTCCATATACATTTGAAATTATGTTTGTCATTTTCTGTCATTTCTGAGCACTAATTGGTCGAGAGAAGTGGGAATTTTTTTCTTTTAAAGCAGTCGAATCTCTTCAATAAAATTCTTTTTTTAAAGATTTTATTTTATTTATTTATTAGAGAGAGAGAGCGCGCACAAGCAGGGGGAACAGCAGAGGCAGAGTGAGAAGCAGATTCCCCGCTGAGCAGGGAGCCCAACTCGGGGCTGGATCCCAAGACCTGGGATCACGACCTGAGCCGAAGGCAGATGCTTCACCAACTGAGTCACCCAGGTGCCCCTTCTTCGATAACATTCTTGTCTGGAAACATCAACATATAAATCAGGTGAATTAAAAAAAATACACACACACATATATAAAATGAAACCATAAAATTACTATAAAAATATAAATATTTATAAAATATTGAGGTTTTCCTTTAAAGCATGATACCATAGGAGTTACCTGGGGCATTATTTTTAAACATGAGAAAGAAAGAAAGAAAGAAAGAAAGAAAGAAAGAAAGAAAGAAAGAAAGATTGACAGATTCATATGAAAAATTAGAAACATACCTGCACATGTAAAAAAAATTACCAAAAAAGAAAGTCAAATGATAATTGGAAATATATATTTTGAAATAAATAAAATAGATTAAGGATTGCTATCCTGAATATATAAATGGCTCACAAAGGTCAATTTGAAAATGGAAAATTGGGTAAAGTATTTGATCAACCAATTCATAAAAGAAAAATATTAAATAACCAAGCAAAATGGACTCCCCCCCCATTTCTAATAATAACAATTAAAAAGTGTAAGGTAAACAGGGATGTCCTTTTTCTTCACTTACCAACTTGTCAGAGTATGACACATCCTGTTGGTGGCCTGCCCAAAAGTCTGCTCAGCCTGCTTCCTCGCCCACAGACGCATCGTGATGTTTTCACACTGAGTAGAGGTCCAATGTGCTCAATGAAGGCCGTTCCAGTCCCTCGTTTAGGGATAAATCTGAGGTCAATTTACGCTGTTGAAATAGAAGGCTAGGTCAGCTAGAAACCTGCTAAGGAGGACTTTCCTCCCTGGACTCCCAACATTGCTGGGCCATCCTGTGTATTTCTCCTGTGCGTTCACTTCCCCACTTTCCGAAACCCTGGACCACAACTTCATCCATAGCCTCTCAATTGTACGTTCCCTTTCCCACCGCAGCTGGTGGCCTTGCCTCCTACCTGAATGAGAAACAGAAGCAGTCAGAGGGAACACCACCATTTTCACAGCATCCAGTGTGTCAGCCTATTTGGATCACTGTTGCCCCTTATCCTATCAAACTTTCAACCCTTCACTTCAACCCCTCTATGTCCTCAAGGAGTTACCTCCTGCATTCGTAGTAATTTTGAAGCTAGGGGCCCCATGTTTTTTATTTGGCTGGGTCCTGCCCATTATAGTTGTCTTGACGGCATGATTCCCCTGATCTTTCTAGAGACGGTAAAATGCTACTGACAGCAGATTGGAGGGGAATGGCTACGGAGGAGGAGGAAACTTTTTTGAGCACTGAAGGTGTTTTACATCATAGATCATGGTGTTGATGACACAACTGTGTTTTTAAAAACTAAATTGTAGGTTCAAAATTAGAGGATTTTATTGTGTCTGAATTATAGTCAGTAAAGCTGACACACACGTGTTTCATACAAAATAGCCACCAATGTCTTCCCTTCACATGTGCAGTGGAGCTCCACACCCCCCTCTCCCCTGCCGGGGGCCCAGACTGGCCCAGGCTCTCCGCCTCATCTCCCTGCTGCGCTGCGGTCGGTCCCTCAGCCTTCTTGCCCTTTCTCATGCGGGGCCAGCTTATTCCTGCCTTAGGCCTTTGCACTAACTTAGCTACTTGTCTGCAAAATTCTTACCATCATCTTTGCATTTGATCTCAACCCAAGACTGGCAGCGAAGCTTTCTCCGACCATTCACCTGCGAGGAGTCTCACACAACCACATCACCTTGTTTTCCTTCTTTGCATAGCACCTCTCAGCCCTGCGTTTTCATTCTGTGCATTATTTCCTTCCTTTCTCCGGCAGCAGCCTGACCCCTCCTCGAGGCTGGGAACCCTCTCTGATGCTCACCACGGTACCCTTGGTGCCTAGGACAGCACCTGACATGTGCTGTGTGTCCTGTCACTGTTGGCTGAGCAAGTGAAACATCTGATTAAACATCACTTATTGATATGGAAAGAGCTTCTTGATACATCATTAGGCAAAAAAGAGGAGCTACGAAAGGTTACGTAACGATGATCCCGTCATTTGTAAAAGTCAAACATAAGGAAAAAGCCTGGAATATATCGCAGGTTGTTGTCCAGCTGCTCATTACACCCAAACCTGCTCCGGAAGAGGTGGCCTTGGCTGGTGGACAGGTATGCTGAGGGCGATGGTGGTCTGCAAGATTGTCCCTGTGAGTGATACCTGGGCTTGGATTCTGAGGGTCAGCCATTTCCCTCATTTGTTGCCTCGAAGTCTCAGTCTCTGTTGTTTGGAAACCCACACCCTACACCTCCTTTACCTCGGACTTGTGACAACAGCATTACCTAGGACTCCCATAAACTTGCCCTAAAGCTCCCCCTCTGTCCCAGCTTCCCAAACCCCACGGGCCTTGAATCCTAAACAAAGGTTACTTAGCAGAGGATAGTTTCAAACTCCCAGGTTTTGCCTTCTTGGCTCTTTACACAGGTTTTAATATCTGTTTCTAGATTATTTATTTGAAGTTCACTCTGGCTTCTTGATGTTTAGTTTCCTGTTCTTCTAATTTGGGCATTGCAACCTTGTGGTCTTGGGAGCTATCTGTTTCTGCAGCTTGGGGAGCAGGGCGGGAATTCATACAACTGGAAAATGAACTCTGTGTTAGGAAGGAGGTGAGTTAACTTTGGGGTTTCTTAAATTAAGATGAAGTTTTGAGTCCTTGGACTCCTTCAAAAAAGATTTCTATGGAAAATATTTCACATTTTGAGATGTGTATGCTTGAGCTGCTTGTGGCTCACGCGCTCTTGTATTACGCCTGGCGATAATTTGCCGCTGGTCCCCGTCTGTTTCATAGGCATATCGTCCATGACTTCATCCGAGCTACCGATGAAAGCTGTGGGATGCGACAGGACCAGATACAGAGTCCGTCTGCTAGAGAGGGGAAAATGTATTGTTGCTTAACTGTATTATACGGAGTCGTATTTATCCCCTTTGTCTATGAGAACATCAGTAAATATTTTGTCCAATGGCTTTCGGAAAATAAGATCCACTGGGTCTACAGCAATGTCTCTGTCAACCTCAGCGATTCTCAGGCTGTCTTCCGCGAAACCCTGAATTCTTGGGAAGAGTCTGGGGTCTGCTGGGGCGGAAGGCACGTACGGCTCTGCCTTTCCTACTTTCGATAAAGCGACACCACTCTTACCTGTTTGAGAAATCGAAGTGCAGGATAAGATTCCACTTGTAAAGAGAATTCTTTAAAATGTTTGAAATCCCTTTTCTTCCCCTAAGGTAATGACCATTGCTAAAAATGGAGCTAAAATACTCCTTTTGCAATCAACTCCTTCTGTGTCCTTACAGTCCAGCTATGGGTGTGTCTGGTCTATCGTCTAGACACATTTCTAGGCTTTTATGGACTCTCGACAGTTACAATATGGGCCAGAGAAAATTCACTCTGGATTTTAAGAGGTAGTACAGTAGTTAAGAGTGTAGGTTCTGTGGTGAGATCTCCTGGTTCACGATTCCAGCTTATCATACTCTGTGTGTCTTTGGGCAACTTTAACCTCTCTGTGCTTCACTGTTCCCAGGTGTTAAAGGGGGAGGACTATCCCACCCACATGATAGGGTCTTGAGAGCATTAAATGAGGTTATCACACACTGTGTCTGTCAGAATGCCTGGCAAGTGCTCGATAAATTGTCATTAAATTATCATTGTCAGCGTCAGTTGACATCAGTTATAAAGGTCAAGACAATGTCATTACTGCAACTTGTTCCAAAGCTGCCCAGAGCACATGTCACTGTTTGTTTCTGAAGATGCGCCCAGAGCACCTTCGCTGATGAAGGCTTGACGCAGGGCCCTCAGCAAAAGCTCAGGGAAACTGCAGTCAGAGCTTCCCTGCCTTTCCGTTCATGCACTGCTGGAACCTATCGTCGGGTCACAGACGTTAACTTATTTTGTTTGCTTTAATCTTAAAAAAGGCATATCAAAATATTTCATTAATAGGAAGTTTGAGTTTTACCTTAAAACTAAATGTGTTCTGGAAATTGTGGGACATGAAACTGATCACTCTTTTTGAAAGTGGGAAATCCTCCGAGTAGTACGTCCGAACAGGCACATTTTCAAGTATGTTAAGGTTATTTTCACAAGAGTAGACGCACTACGTGGATTTTAACATGGCCCTAGCATTTCTAATTCCTACCGTCAAGGCAGGCAGACCGGTTGGGCGTAGCAGCACAGCCGTGCCTTCCAAATGTCCCAGACGAGGTGCTTGAATGCCCTACACCTTGCTCTGATTCTTGTTTTGTGGTTATGCTTTTTACAAATTTCTGAAAGCCGCAGCTACACGAACCCTTTAAGACCTGATCTCAGAGAGAACATGCCGGAGAGGTCACTCAGCACGTGTTTCTGGGAAGACATTACCTTTTGTTTCTATCTGACTTACAAATACGACTCAAATCATTAAAAAACTAACTCTGCCAATTAAATCCCTTGTCATTTCTAGCTTGTTTGTCATGGAAATAAACTGGAAGGTGAGGACACAGTTTTAAGTAACAGCTGATTCCATTTTCCCCATTTAACAGGATGCTGCTGGCTCATGATTCATTTGGGTGGAAGGTCCCCTTGGCTTCCTGGCCACGCACACCTTCCAAGCCCTTTCTTGTAATGCTCCGATAGCATCTCTGGGTCTCTGATGATATTTTTGCCTTCCTGATCCTTTTGGTAAAAAGCCATCTGAAAACCTTACTCACTTCAGCTAATAAAGCACATTTGGAAAGCAACCTAAATAAATACAATGGCTGTTTTGCACTGGGGTAGATCAGTTAGATTCTCCCTGAAATGCAGTATTGCTTGTTAAGCCTGAGGCTTTAAGAGCTTTTTTTTTTTTTAAGTTTATTTATTTGAGAGAGAGAGAGAGAGAGTGAGCAGGAGGGAGAGGGAGAGAGAATATCAGGCAAAGTCCTCGCTGAGCACAGAGTCCAACGTGGGGCTCGATCTCATAACTGTGAGATCATGACCTGAGCTGAAATCAAGAGTCAGACACCCAACTGAGCCACACAGGCACCCCAATAGTTCTTTTTTAAAAAAAAATCTCATTTTATTTTTTATCTTTTTTGTCAAGCCAAGGAGAAAACAATTCTACTTCTCTATGTTGATAAAATAGGTCCTGTGGTAGGTTTTTATTCTAATCCCTAGACCTTAAAAATGTTATCTTGAGCTATTTGAACTTTTGTGTGTGTGTGGTAATTGGTATGTAAGAAAAAATATTTTCTATATATAAATAACACATTAAAAGAAAGATGACTCAGGGCTCCTGGCTGGCTCAGTTGGGAGAGCATGTGACTCTTGATCTCGGGTTTTGGGTTTGAGCCTCATGTTCAGTGTAGATGTTACTTGAAAATACAGTCTTCATACAGGAAAGAACTATGACTCATACTCTGTGTTCAAATTTGAGACATGAACTCCAATCTGTGACACCATGAGTACAGATCTCTGTGACGGATCACTCACATATTTAACCATGAAACATATTTGTGGTTTTTTGGTTTTCTTATATTTCCTTCTCTTTTAATCTTACTATTTTCTTCTGCTCTACACTTCTCATTTTTAAAAATATTCAAAATTTTTTTCTGTGGTTTTATTTTTGACAAGTTTTATTGCGATGTAGTTCACATACCATAACATATACAATTCAGTGATTTTTAATACAGTCACAGAATTGTGCCATGAGGGGTGCTTGGGTGGCTCAGTCGGTTAAGCGTCTTCCTTTGGCTCAGGTCACGGTCCCAGGGTCCTGGGATTGAGTTGCTCATCGGGCTCCTTGTTCAGCAGGGAGCCTGCTTCTCCCTCTCCCTCTGCTTCTCCCCTGCTTGTGCTCTCTCTTTCTGTCTCTCAAATAAATATTTTTAAAAAAGAATTGTGCAATCAACTCCACTATTTAATTTTAGAATATTTTTTAACTCCACAAAATAATGCCACATCCATCAGCAGAAACTCCTTATTTTTCCCTCCACCATCCTCTGGTAACTCATACTAACTAGCACTAAGCTATTTTCTGCTCCTGTGGACATTTCATACAAGTGGAATCATACAACATGTGGCCTTGTGTGACTGGCTTCTTTCACTCAGCAAAATATGTTCAAGATTCATCTACGTTGCAACGTGGATCAAAATACCATTCTTCTTTGCTGCTGAATACTATTCCGTTACGTGGATGCACCACCTTTCGTTTGTCCATCCTTCAGTTGCTGGAGAATGGTATTATGGGAAACACTGGTATGAACAGGTGTGTACAGGCTTGTGTGGACATGTTTGGATTCTCCGGGATATACATCTAGAAGTGCGGTCATTGCTTTTTCTATTTTAACCTTAACTAATTCTGAAATGAAATGTCTTTATGTTCTTATTCACATTTTTAGTTCTCTTATGAATCACCTCTTTATTTACATGGTGGATTTTTTTGGTTGGTTTGTCAAATTATGACTGCCACATATGATTGTCATATTTACGATCTCATTTTTAATAAATAATTTTCATTTAAACTCTACCAAAGTTACACATAAAAATCTACAATTATTATGATGAGATCATCAGCAGTACCAATCTCCACTCCTTCTTATTAGACACACTTTTAATTCTTTCAGCTTTCTTTTGTATTTAATTCCGTATTTCCAAACAAAGTGCCTATGTTGTCATTCTTTTTTTTCCTGACAGTTCAGTTTCATGTGTAGTATGTTAAACTCCTCCTTGACATTTTTCATACCACTCTCCACCCTTCTCCCCACATTTCCCCTCCTCTCAGCCTACTAAAATACTCACCAATATATTATAATTTTTCGGGGATGTACTGTATGGTGACTAACATAATATAATAAAAAATCATTATAAAATATATATATTTTTGTTAATATTTAATAATTGCATTATTATGATTATGTAAATATATATTTTTGCTGTTGTCATGTAGTATACTTTGAATATATTTTTTTCTTCAACTTTTTATTTTGGTTATTAAAAATTATGAATTTGTTTGGATGTTAATGTAATTTATTGCTAGTTTTTACTCGGCCACAGTGCAGGGAATAGCATTCAAGCACGGTAGGTTTTCTGTTATTTTTATCTTCTTGCAGCCGTCCCCTTCGGCGCTGATCTTGACCAGTTGCTTCCTAGGCCTGGTGCAGAGCAGCAATCTTCCTTTATCATCATCCTGGGGACTCTTTTAGCCTTTTCCTGTGTTGGCACTGGGTCCTCTAAGGGTCAGATACCAAGACAGGGTTACATGAGCAAAGATTCTATTAGGGAAATGCCTGTAAGCAAAAATGGAGAGAGAGGCTGAGGGACTCATCAGCCCATGAGGCAAGTCTGGCTGTGAGGGAAAGACGGTGGGATGGAAGGGTCTTCAAGTGGCCCATCAGAAGAGCTGTGTAGGAACGGCATCATTTGCTGGGACCAGTGCATGGGAAGTGTGGGCTGGGCCGGACGACAGAGCAGAGCACGAAGGGCCTGTGGTCAGTCATGCTCCTACAGATGCAGGGCTGCAGGTGCATTCTCATGGCCCCAAGAGCTGCCTTGTTTCTCAGATTTCCCAGCTTTGTTTTCTCAGTTTACTCCTTTGTCCTATTAGATCACATCCTCTAGTTAATCTTAAAATCGCTATGCTCTATATTCCTGAAATATGTGGTTATTCCCCTTTTCTCAGTGTCCTTTCACTGAAATGGCTGTAGGTCATTTAGGTAGGGACTGAGGGGACCTTTACAGCATGTATTTGTTGGGTGTGTCTGCTGGGCCCTTCTTTCTGGGGTCCTAGCTGTCTCTTCATTCATCGGCTCAGCTCAGGGAACTGAACAAGGCATTGTGACTTTTTATTGGGAGCCCCGTCTTCAGCCTCCTGCCCCTCCATTCTTACCCTCCGATTACAGAGGGTCAGTAGTACCTTGCAGGGTGCCTGGCTACTTTGTCCCTAGGAAAATCATCTTCCTGCCAGTCAGGCTCTCTTGGCCGCCTCTTTAACCTTGCTGGTTATGGTAACCATGGTCCCCTGGCTTCTGGCAGGTAAGTGCTGCTTTCTAGGCTCTCTTCCTTTGGGGCTCATTGTGTGCATGGCAATTAATAAGCCCAGCTCTGGGACTGCTTCTCATACCTTCAGGGCCTGGCCTACAAAGGAGACCAGCACTGATGTTCTTAGTGATACTCCTCCTCTCTGTTAAGACCTAGCACTCACCCCGTGTGAGAAGGCCCTACCAGGACCTCCCCACCACAAGGCAGCAGGTACCCCTTAGCATTGCTGCCACTTCCTCTCCTGGCTGTTGGCAGATGACTATTGTCAAATCCCAGCACAATGCCGCTAGGGACGTGCTGGTCCTGAGAGGTCTGCAGGAAGCATGGTGAGACACACCGCATCGCCAAGAGCTTGGGTGGTGGTTCTCTTCTGCAGCCTGGGGCTGATGGTGGGCGGGGGGCACCGAACTGAGAGTCTGTTGAGCCCCAGCTCTTGTGCACACCCACCCAGATGTCCCCATCCCATGTGTCAGGGCTCCGACCAAATGACAGCAGAGCATCGATTGCCTCTGTAGCTCCCCGTGGCTGTTCCTCAGTTGTATTCTGTCTTCTAGTGCTGGGAGATGAGGCTCTCTCTGTGGCCACCACAAGACTATGTTGGCTCTCACAGCATTTACCTGCCCTCAGGCTCCCAGGATTCTTCTGAAGGGCAATGCACTGGGCAACAACCAGCCACTGTCCTTGCAGGCGGGGGCCCTCCTGTTTTTTAAAGGTCCGAATTACTGCATTGGTCTGTTTTCTCTACTGTGATGTTTCCCCAGGTCGTTATGTGTGAAACACTCAGCAGCTGAGCAACCCCTGGGGGCCAGGGACAGTCTGTGGCCACCACCGTGCTCAGGTCGGAGCTCTCCCCCACACCAGCCAGTGACTGCTGCAGTCTCTGTGCCGCAGGCTGCTTTCTTGGGCCCCTCCCAGCGCCGTCTCTGGTTCATTCCTGAGAGGCAGATGCCATGACGGATTTAGAGGTGTAGGGGATTTGCGGGAAGGAAACACACGTGAAGGGGAGCAGGGCGAGCTAGGAGAGCCTTGCAGCAATGATGCAGGTCTGACCCCTGAGACGGGAGACAGGGAAGGAAGCCCAGGTCTGGGAAAGTCCTGTGCAGGCCGGGGAGCTCCCTGTGGACAGCGGCTGCTGCTGAGAGGAATCCCCACACCGGGCAAGAACGGACTGCCGCCAGCACACTCACCGTAGTCCATCACAGCGACAGCCTCCCGGGAGCCTGGCCCTGTGGGAATGCGGTGCCGGGGCCGGAGGGAGGGCAGCCAGATGCTGTCAGGCAGTGTCCTCCTGGGTGCGGGTTATGTCCTGAAGGCGCATTTGAGCCGGGCACACCCACGGCTGCCATGTCCTCCCTTGCCCCCTTGACAGGAAGACCTGCTTTGTCATGAATCAGGTTTCTCTGTGTGCTTGGGTTTACATTCGGGTTCTCTGTTCCACTGATTTTAATATGTGTCCCTGGGCGACCACCATGTTATCATAGGAAGCCCTGTGGATCAAGGCACACCTCCACACCATTCTTCTCATCTCAGTGTATCCACCCTCTTCTTGTTTCTTTCCTCCTTCATGTACATTTTTGGATCCGCTTGTCAAATTTCCAAACAGCCCTTTAATGTTTCAGTTGGAATTGCATTGAATAATTAAGGTCAATGAGAAAAAGTGACATCTTTATGAAACTGAGTCTTCAAGTCCAATGATGTGGTATATCCTGTTTATTTAAGTCTCTTTAGAGGCCTTTCAACATGATACATATATATATATATTTTCCAGAAAAGGTCTGATTGCTGTTGCAAGGACTTCTAGTACTATGATGAACAATAGTGGTGAGAATGGGCATCCCTGCCACGTTCCTGACCTTAGGGGAAAAGCTCTCAGTTTTTCCCCATTGAGAATGATATTCATCGTGGGCTTTTCATAGATGGCTTTTATGATATTAAGCTATGTTCCCTCTATCCCTATAGTAGTACTCAGCAATCAGACAACAAAAAGAAAGAAAAGGCATCCAAATTGGCAAAGAAGTGATGTGATAAGCACTGGGTGTTATATGCAACTAATGAATTAGTGAATATTACATCAAAAAACTAATGATGTACTGTATGTTGGCTAATTGAATTTAAATAAAAATAAATAAGTCCGCGTTTTAAAAGAGTAAAAGCTGCTTGCGTTGATTGTGATACAAAGGCCATTGTTTTATAGCCACTAGAGGGCAGTATATCATATTAGTTTTTAAAAAATCTCAAACCAAACAGTTCAGTACTAATTGACCTAGTTTTACAACTGATTATGGTAGACAGGAAATTGCATTAAAAGCATTCTCTGTTAATTTCCCATTATTTAAGGACCTACTGGGTGGCACAGACTGATGACTAAGATCTGCGCTAAGACAGAGCAGAGCACAGGAAGTCACCCTCCACAGTTCCAGCCTGAGGTCCTGCCTCCCTAGATGCACAACCTGAGCCACAGTCCTGCTGTGCTCCCTGAAGTTGCACACGCTCTCCTCGCTACCCGGTGAGCCCCAACTCACACCGCAAGCCCCGACATCCTGATTTCCCCAGCAGAGCTGAGTCAAGGACTGCTTTCTCCACTGTGCTCCTTTGGGGTCATGGCTAGTCCCATTACAGTGAGCGCCTATGTCTCTTTTCCCCAGGAAGCCGAGCTCAGTTTTCCTTCTCTAGCTGTGGCTGTGCCTGTCACACGGGCAGTGCTTCAAGTACAGGTTTCATGCGTGAGCACATAGCAGGGGCTGCAGAAAAGCAGCCATCCAACCCCCAGAGCAAACCCCGCACAGACCGCCGTGACTGGCTGGTGCTGAGGGACAGTCACACTGGGCCACATAAGAAAAGGAGAGGGGATTTCAGAGGATGACCTTCGGAGGAGGTCTCCAAATATTTCCCATGTGAAAACTTGGGGGATGGTAGGAACTTGGGGGCTGAGACTAGATCATTCTTGTTCTTCCTTTCTTACTAACTCACCAAAGAGGTAAAGGAGTTTTGTTTGCAATCTGGTTGGCAGGTAACCGCCCTGACGCCATCAGCATGAAGGACACAGGGTGCCTAGAACATTCCACGTGTGGTCTACAAAAGCTAACGGACTTAGACTCAAGTTTCAACCCACCCTACGTACTCATACAGCTAATAAACAATTCTCCACCCAGACGGCCTATGTGTTTGTTCGTAAAAGTTTCTGATCCTGTAGATATACCCAAAATCATCTAGAGATTTCTGCTCTGTCATGGGAGCCGGCTATCCACGACAGGGGTTAAGTGAGCTCTCAAGTCAAACAGACTTTGGTTTCACTGCCGGAGATGTCCTTTTCCTATCTCTGTGACCTTGGGCACATGACTCAGCTCTTCGGTGCAGAGCGTGCCCTTAACAACTCGGCTCCTAGCTCACTGGGCTGCCGGGATGAGAGGAGATCCTGTTGTTCACACACAGTTGCACCAGCTCTGACACAAGCTTTCAAACAACTGTTAGCTGTTATTACAGGGGAAGGATCTTTATTGCAAGACAGTCATTTTTCCTGCCATGTAGGCTTTTCGTTTTCTTTCAAGCGATCAGTACATACGAATTTTTCCCCTACCATGAAAGGGGTTACGTTTTCATTTTGATCAGACATATGCCAGAAGTAAACGAGGGCTCGTGACCACAAGAACCCGGTGGAGGGGAAGAGAAGCCCCCCTGTGTGGGAAGCTACAGCCCAGGAGCCTCCAGGAGCCCCAAGGATGCCTTCCAGGGTCTCCAGACCACAGCGCTCACCTCTGCTGTCCTGGAGACGCAGCAGGTGGTTCTGTCGTCATCAAGCCCCTGTCCCTCTTCTGCTACTGCGGCAACGGCAGCACTCTTCCGCAGTATCCCTCACCTTCACTTGGAATTTGGCTTTCAAACGGATGACCTCAATGGTTAATTCTATATAATCCATATTAAAATGGCATATGTAGACATAAGTGCTTAATACATTTTTAAGAAACTACAAAGTATATGTTTTAATGTTTTATATAATTATAGTGGTATTTGTTCTGAGCCAAAAATTGGGACATAAGGTACAACACAAGATTTTAAATATTTTGAGAGTTAAAATTTTAACTTTTCTCTTTTTTTGTGGGGAGAGAGTGGGAGGGGAGGGAGAAAGAAAGAATCATAAGCAGGCTCCATGCCCAGTGTGAAGCCTGACCTGGGGCTCGATCCCATGACCCTGAGATCATGACCTGAGCCAAAATCAAGAGTTGGACGCTCAACGGACTGAGCCCCCCAGGTGCCCTGTCACTGTTTCTTCTGAAGTAATTTTAGACCTATGGAGGACTCGTCATAATAGTGCAGAGTTCCTATATTCTGTTCCAGCTTTCACTACTGTTAACATCTCACAGAACCATAGCAGAGGCATCAAAACTTGGAAACAAACATTGTTTTAAGACTATCAACTACACTACAGACTTTCTTAGGATTTCAGCAGTTTTTTCCACTACTGTCCTTCTCTGTCATATTATATTTTATGTCCTCTCGTCTCTTCTCATCTGTGACAGTTCCTCTCTTATTCCTTTCATGACCTTGATGCTTGAAGGTGCCAGTGGGGCGTTGTGTGGAACGTCCCTCGGTTTGAGTTTGTGTGATGCTTTTCTCCTGACTGAATTGCAGTTATACCCTTTTCACTGCATTGGATCAGAGGTCATGGCATGATTTCGAAATGTGTCCTTACTGGTAAGTATGTGGTAAGTACGTGGGTCTTTTGGCATCCGTTTGTGGGTCTTGTTTGCAACCATTGTGTGGCTTTCCAACGGTGATTTTTCTATGTCCTCATTTCTTCCATATGTCCTGGAACCCTTCTGTAAAGAAGTCATTACTTCTTCCCCATCTACTCATGTGATCATTTATTTGTATCAGTATGGGTTTAGACTTGTTTTATTCTTTGGGCCATAATCTAGTATCACCATTATTTATTTTCCTGCTAACTGGGATCACCGTCAGATTGCTCCTGTGGACAGGTGGGACATTTTGAAATGTCCTGCTTTTAATTGTGTATTTCATTTAGTACATCCTTACTCCAGGCCCATGTTGTATTTTCTCTGCACAGGCCCGGAATAATCACTTCCCCCAGAACCTGGGTTCCTTTCATTAGGGAAGAAGGTCTGAGTGCCAGGTCCTGTCGGGGGGCAGAGCGAGGAGGCCCATGTGAGCGTCCAGGTCTGTCTGTATGGATCCACCCCTGTGTGCACATTCCTGCTCACGCCTGTGACTCAGGTCCAGCACCACAGGCTCAGTCCTAGCAGTGCTCCTTTCTGGAAAGGGCAAACCAGCACGAGACACAGACCGCTCACTGCTCGGGCTGCATGAAAGAGTGTTCAGCCTGACAGAGCTGGTCCTCACGGTGCAGTGGTGGCGGACCCACAGGCTCTGTGCCTTGTCCATTCATATACACTATATGCCACGGAAAGGAAATTTGACTCCATGCAAATTTGAGAAAACTTATCTTCTCAATTGGAAAGAGGTCATTTTTTCCTAAAATTAAAAACTCAGTGTACATGGTATTTTTTCCCCTTGTATTTTAAGATGTCATATATATATAGAATCACATCGTCACTTAGTCTTCACTTCTATAGGTATTCTCTTCCACTTTAATTCACAACAATTTCTACATACCTTTGTCATCGTCAGTGACCCCTCCTGGCTCTGTTAAGACCCCAGCGCCTCTCTCTGGAGGTGTTATGGCCAGTGTTGCACAGGGATTCTGGTTGCCCCGTTTCACGGAAGGATGACATCACAATGTTCAAGCACTAGTAAAATAAAGACTTGTCCTGCTTTACAAGCTCACCGGAGGAGCCTGTTTGCTCCAACTGGACCAGAGTCCTACTGTTTTAAATGACCTTTTGTTTGTAGAAACCTGAAGATCTTTTCATATGCTCATTGACCATGCATACATCTTCTTTAGAGAAATGTCTATTTTTAAATTGAGTTTTTCTTTGTTATTCTGGATACCAATCTCTTTGAACATATAAGATTTACAAATATTTTCTCCTGCTCTGCAGGTTGTCTTTTCCCTTGTTGACAGTATCCTTTGGCGGATAAAAATTTTTGGTGGACATGGACAAAACTCCCTTGTTTCTGTTCTTTACTTTTTTTTTTTTTAAAGATTTTATTTATTTATTTGACAGAGAGAGAGACAGCCAGCGAGAGAGGGAACACAAGCAGGGGGAGTGGGAGAGGAAGAAGCAGGCTCATGGCGAAGGAGCCTGATGTGGGGCTCGATCCCAGAACGCCGGGATCACGCCCTGAGCCGAAGGCAGACGCTTAACTGCTGTGCCACCCAGGCGCCCCAGTTGGGGATTATTCTTGGGGACACAGATCAGAGGGTACAGTGGGGATTATTCTTGGGGACACAGATCAGAGGGTACAGTTGGGGATTATTCTTGGGGACACAGATCAGAGGGTACAGTTGGGGATTATTCTTGGGGACACAGATCAGAGGGTACAGCTGGGGATTATTCTTGGGGACACAGATCAGAGGGCACAGTTGGGGATTATTCTTGGGGACACAGATCAGAGGGTACAGTGGGGATTATTCTTGGGGACACAGATCAGAGGGTACGGTTGGGGATTATTCTTGGGGACACAGATCAGAGGGTACGGTTGGGGATTATTCTTGGGGACACAGATCAGAGGGTACGGTTGGGGATTATTCTTGGGGACACAGATCAGAGGGTACAGTTAGGGATTATTCTTGAGAACACAGATCAGAGGGTACAGCTGGGGATTATTCTTGGGGACACAGATCAGAGGGTACAGTCGGGGACACAGATCAGAGGGGATTACTCTTGGGGACACAGATCAGAGGGTACAGTTGGGGATTATTCTTGGGGGCACATATCAGAGGGTACAGTCGGGGACACAGGTCAGAGGGTACTCCTGGGGATTATTAGCTGCGACGTGGGTTTTGTACGCGGGCTGCTGCTGAGTACAGCGACAATAGCACCTAAGTATAAATCCTTGCTGTTTTAAAAAAAGAGAGTTGAGTTTTAATCTGAGGTGCTTGGAAGCCTTCACAGAAATCATGGTGTAGCCCTTTGGCCTGCTTACCCCACTGGAATGTCATTTTGTAAATAATATCCCAATTCACAAGACTGTATCTTGACGGCATAAAAATGCCCCAAATACTTACTAGTAGTGGCATGCAGCTTTCTGTTTTTTAAAATCTGAACTTTAACTTATCCTAAATCCTATGCTTCTCCCCCCAAAATAGGAAAGTACAAAATGTTTCCTGTTGCAGTCATTTTTTCATTTCCTTTTCTCTTCTCCCTAATTTTGTCCAGTAGTTCCCATTTTTCCCCATATAGCGTCGCAGAAAGAACACGGGGGCTGCAGACAGACAGACCTGGGTTTGCACTGTGATCCTGCCACTGACCAGCTACGTGACCCAGCGGGGGGCGGGGTGGCACGTCTCTGAGCCTTTGTGCTCATCTGTCCACGGAGATGAAAACGTGGTGCTCTGGCTGCCTGTCTGGATGAAATAACAGCACGTGCACAGTATGTGGCAGGATGCCGTGACTCACCTCCCACACAGGCTTGGCAGACCAGAACTAAGCGGTACCATTAAAAGGCCACAATAATTTGCTCTCTTAAAACTTGTAATTTCTGATTTCAATTCATTACTTTCTAATGAATTCTCCCCCTCCTCCTGCTGCTGCTGCTTCTCCTCCTCCTCCTTCTTCTCCTTCTTCTTTTTGTATTCCAAAAGTGCCAACTGTTTGATTTGGAAGACACAGTGTGATCCCAGGGCCACAGGAAGGCCTCCCTCCACCACACAGAAAGCTAACCTTGGCTCTAATGCTGCCACCAAGGGCTATTTTGGGGGTTGTGGTAACTTCAGGACTCTATATTTATATTATACCAAAATAGACAATTAAAAAAATCCAAATGCCATTTTTCATAAAATGTTCTCACAAGTTACAGTAAGAGGTTTCATCACTAGAAATTTCCATTTCACCTATATTTCAAGTACTCCACCTACAGCTGCAAAGCAGCGCTGGGAACTTGGGAAGAATGCGTATTCGCTCTACTCACAGGGAGCAATGTGTGTGGAGCGGGGTCTGCTCGGAGCTCTGCTGGACTCCGCTGCTCTCCAGTCCCGGGTTGGGACACGGATTCAGTAGTTCCGTTGCCCACTTGCTTTCCTGGGTATGATTCAAGCAAATGTGTGCGTCCAGTACTAGACAGACAGAAACAAAGTCCTCTTAGTCCCTGAGGCTGTTAGTCCTGTCCTCTCTCTCCTCCTAGAAACGCGAAGAGGAAGCAGACATACACCTGCCCAAACCCCGCAGCTACACACCTGGCCAGCATGTCAAAAAGTGACATCTTCGGTGAATCCTGCCTTAGTTCTCCCAGGACCACTGACCTCAATTCTCATGTTACTTTCATCAATACCTTTCTACTCGAAAAGGAAAATTCTCATTTCGGAAATGTCCATTTTATAATTTCATTAAAAATTCAGATTTGAGAGCATAGTTTTAAATTCTAATTTATTTGCATCTGTATTTCAAGTTCTTTGTTTGAAATTTCTTTCTAGATAACTCTGTATACCAAGAAAGCTCTATGGGTTTGCCGAGCTGAAAGGAGGCTCTGGGGCAGTGGTGAAATCTGGTCAGAAGGAACCAGTCATCAAAGGGCGAGAGCCTGTGTGGTTGGGGCACTTACCAGGACGGTGTTTTGGACCCTGCTTCCTCCCTGTCTCCTGGCTCTGTCTCATCTAAACCTGGGAGGCTCTTCTTTTCATTCTCTAGAACAATATCCATTTGGCTAACTCTGAAGCTTTTTTCAAATTCAGAATGTCATTCACCTCCCACGTGTGTCTCCTCCATCCGACTGTATTAGTCAGGAAACACAGCTGCTATAAGACTTGTGGGACTAAGGGATTTGTTACAAGAATGACATTTTGCCAACTATGGGAGGAGCTGAAGGAGGAGGGTCTAGGAGGGGAGAAGGGGAGGTGCAGAATACTGGGGCAGGGGTCAAATCTAGCCTGCATTAGTGAGGAGGAGGGAGCTTGGGTGACACTGTCTCTGTGGGTCTCAGCCTAGTGCCTGGCAGTGGGCCGAGGGCTGCTGCTGTCAGCGGGGCCGTGGTTGGGGAGATGCTGTAGAGCGGAGAAGCCAGGCACCCTGTGTCAGCCTGTCCCCTCCGTGAGCGACCACAGTGACCTGCTAAGAGTAACAGCTTCCTGTCACTTCCACTTTCCCCTTTGGCCACTTCTAACCCGGAAACGTGGAACTCAGCGAATCTGACCACACAAGGGCTATTTCATACTCACGGCGTACTCTGAGAGCGCAGCAAGCCCTTGGCACAGGAACAGCACTAAATACTGAACAAATGAAGTGAGGCATGACACGGATGGAGCAAAGCCAAACCCGCTTCCATCAGAGCTCCCCGAATCTCTCCCACTACAGCTGACCACCACAACAGTGAAACAGTCATGTAGTACGGCGACTTCAGTAATAGACCGGGGACCGAGGGGAGCCCAAAGAGACAATGTCCAACGCAGAACAGTTGCCCGTGCGTGTGTCCAGTCCCACCGGCCAGAGAGGGGCCCAGACTGGTTGCTTTGCTGGCGGTCTTCATGCTGCAGGCTGCGTTTGGGTTCCTCAGCCCCATGACTTGTTTCTCATTGTTGCTTCTAGACTGTTTCTTAACCCTGGCTGCTCATTACAATCTATCCGGGGAGATTTAAAAAAATCTAAATGCTCAAATTGCACCTTGGTGTAACCCAGACTTCAGTACTTTTTAAAGTTCCTCTTGTGGTTTCAATATGCAGCCAAGGTTATGCTCCAGACCCTTGTGGTTCTAAATGGGATCCACAGACCAGCAGCACTGGTACGGTTTGGTCCCACCCAGACCTCTCAGACTAGGAAATGCATTTTACCACCATCTGTAGGTGATGGGAAGATGTGTTCCATTAGTGTTGGAGGGGCCCTGTTCCAGACCGCTGACCCTCTGTTCCCCCTAACAAGCCCCACCTGCTCTGAAATACTCTAGGAGAACACCCAGCTTTCCTGCCCTCTGGCTTATCTGTTCTCCTGCTGCTGCCTGGCTGGCTCCCCTTCACTTCATTCCTCAGAGACCTTCTCTGGCCACCCCATCTGTCTCACGTGGCACCCCAGTACTCTGCCCCTTCCTATGCTCTGCTTTATAACCCTCTGGTGATACATTCTTATGCTTGAAATCTGTATTCCCGACACAAATGTAAGCTCCATGATAGAAGAAAATAATTACTTTTGTTTTTTTACTGTCTCCCTAATACATGGAACAGCCCCTAGCATGTAGTAGGGGCCTGATAAATCGCACACTTGACTATTTTCTCTTCCTTCATTATTTTGATTTGCCACTGCATCCCCCACTTTAATTCCTAAGGGCACAGACACCAACGGTGACCTCTAGCTGCCAGGAGCTCTTCATCTAGAAGAGGGTTACATACACAGAAGTGATTATGGTTCAGAATAAGAAGGACATAACTGACACAAAGGTGGCAGAGGGTTATTAGGAAACACCAGACAACATTCAACTTGAGCAGAATTTAAAAGAACAAGTAAACGTGATTCAGGCGGATGTCAGTGGAGGGACAGGAAGGCATTCCGAGCTGGGGGACAGTGTGCACTTGGGCAGAGAGGCATGGGACAGAAGCTGGGGGCCTGCCAGGGGTCTGGGCATTAGTGCAAGCACGGTCCCTCCAGAGGCCAAAGGGAAAGGGCTGAAAACTTTTAAGATGGGAGCCCAATGCAGGCATGAACTCACGACCCTGAGATCAAGGTCTAGGCTGAGACCAAGGGATGGACGCTCAACCGAGGGAGCCCCCCACGCACTTCTAAGATGGGATTGATATGACAGATTTTTACTCTGCCAGTCCACCACACTTAAGGAATGCCCTCTGTCAGCTTTCCTGGAGGGAGAGGTAAGTAGTCCAGATGAGAGCCTGAAGCAGAATGGGTGAGGGAAAATAAAAAGATATATGAGATTATCATAATTTTATGAAAAAACTTCTAAAATCATAAAAGGAGTTTCATGATTATACAAGGAGTTTCTTTTGGTTTTCTTAATCAAGCCCCTTGGCAACACCTCCGAAGTACAGAGACCCTTCGACGGCTTAGTCAGATGGCTTTACTATTTATATGTGGTATTACTGATCAATCATGAACTTTTTATACCACTGTACCAAAATTTAATAGAATTTATTAGGAATTTCAGAAAAAACAAAGCTTCACAACTAAAGCTAATACATAATTTGAATAACAAAATATCCTCTTTTATTTTTAAATATAATGAATGTTTTCAGTAGCATGCTCATGAAAAACAATGAAGCATTTCCACTCACTAAAAATGTACTTATCAATAAAATACATAATAACCTTGTAGCATAAATGTAAACTAGTCAATTTATCTCCACTACTCATGTTATGATTTACCTTTATCTTATGGTTATAGTATCTTAAATCATTAACAAATGCAGAAATCTATGCTCTATTTACAGGAGATTGTCAACGATAACGACTCTGGGTAATACTCGCTGTTGTACTCCGTCAGTATTTTCTCTGCGATCTGGATCCGACTCTAGGAGACGGGCTGCCCCTTGGCTGGCTGTTCTGTAACACAACGTCACAATATTATTGCACTCTAGTATTCACAGGCTTTAACACGGGCACCTCTTCACAGATGGCGGACTGTGTAACATGACACTCATCACTCCAATCCCCAAGTGGTACATGACCCTCAGTCCCAACGTGAGTTCCACTTCACGTAAGGCGTCACGCACGTTCTAAGAATTCATAACCCTCACTCCTTCTATTGGTGAAAATGTGCTTAGGAGGTGCTTTTGTCACATGGGCTGTGAAAATGGTCACAATGAGTAGTTTTATGTTCTAAGAGAGGCACGAGCCGCTCATGGAACACCCTAGGAGTAGTTTACCGACATATATTGGGTTAAAGAAGTTAAGTTGCTTGGGAGGGCAACTGTTAAAAATTCATTAAATTCATAAAATTTATTTTTACGAAGTAAATAAAATATTCCAAAATGAAAATTGTGCTTCTCAGATTCAGAGTATTTCGGCAGAAAGACCACCTCTCCGGATGCCCTGCTGCGGGCCTACTCGGCTATGGTGCCTGCAGGCTGTGTCTGGGGGCACAAAGCCTGGCAGGCAAGAGCGTGTTTTCCTGGTTCTCATCCCAGCCCTGGAACAGCACCTGACACAGGGGAAGAGCTCAGGCAAGAGCTGTTCAGTGAAAAAGAGAGACCATAACTTGTATGAAAACAAAACATCAGACCACTACAGTTGCCAAAAAGAGGAACCGGTAGATTTTGGACAGGATACAACTCGGGCCGAATAAGCCTTCCCAGAGGGGGGATGGCACTGACGTCCAGGGTCAGAGGAGGAGCAGGAGAGAGGCCAGCAGGAGGGCGGGTGGGGGGGGAGGGGGGCGGCGGTGGAGGGAAGCAGGGAGTTTCAGGGAGCTGGGGCTGGGGCTCAGGAGTGTGGCTCAGGAGTGTGAGTGACGCGCAGGGAGTGAGCGGATGGCTGGAAGGTCATGGCCGAGGTGACAGGTAACCGCTGGCCAGAGAGCGATGCGATCTGTTCATATTCGTGCTGTACAAAGACTGTTCTGGTAGTGATGGTGTGAACCACGTGCTGGGAGACAGCACATCTGGAGGAGAGACACCACCCATTCTTGACTAAGACACGCTCAGCAGGAGTGAAGAATCGTGGGTGGATGTGGGGTGCACTTAGTATTATTAGGGGGCTTTATTGCCTGGGGCTACAGGAGAATGAGAAGCCTGGCTGAGACTCATGCTTCTGTCTGGGAAATCTGGAGGATGATGGTGTCATCAACTGAAATAAGAATTATAAAAGGTAGAAGAGATTTGGGGGAAACAGGGGAAAGGGCCACTCCTGGCTCTGCCACTGAACATTTCTTAGACTTGAGAAGATTACACAAGAGAATGTGTGTGAAACCATTTGGCGAAGTACTTCATCCTCTGAGGGATGTGGCAGGAACCCCATAATGTGCCTCCTTTCTTCTAATTATATCTCAACAATGTTCAGTTGTCACCAAAGAGTTTTAATTGATTAAATATTAACATATTTAGGACTTGGAAGGACTTTGGAAGAACTCCAGAAATAGTGGTATTTTATGAAGCATAAAATCTTGCCCTAGAACACTAAAAGTTTCAAGTTCCAATAAATCACCTCATTTTATTGCAGTCTGACAAAGGTAGATAATCTATATTGAAAGACCATGTACAAAAAAAATCATTGTCTCAACCCACATTTTCAAGTATTTAGTATGTGCCAGTTTCTGTGAAGTGGACAGGTTAAGTGGAAAAACAGCCTCAACACTATAGTTCCAAAGATTAATCATGTAAAAAGACAGAAATTCCTATGGAGTGTAAGTACAAAACCAGCGATACTGCAGTAATACGTTCAGAGGAAGGTGTGCTTGTCATCAGCTGCACTGGTCATGGAGGGCTCCATGGGGGAAGTGACATTACACTGGCACCAGATGGACTGGATTAGGAATGTAGAGCAAATGCACAGCTAGTATGGGTCAGAACTGGGCACCAACACCAGCAAAGCATGAGCAAACCACAGCGGAGGAACAGAGTCCTGCGGATCAGGGGACAACTGGCGAGGCTGCTTTGTCCAGAACGGAAGAGGAGAGGCAGGTGGGACTACGGATTGCTACAAATCACCCATTAGAGTGAGTCCTACTATTTATAAGGGAAAGTTATGCTTTGCATGTAGATTTCACTTAAGTATTTTGAGGAATGTTCCCTTTTCTTGCAACTACGTGGACAAATGAGATGATCGTGGCAGAGGCAGTAATGATGCTGCACACTGAGCTGCACCACAGGCTCTGTGCTAAGAGCTTCGCAGGAGTGACCGTCTCACAGAACCCTCCCAGGTGCCCTCAGAGGATGAAGACGGCTAGGAGGAATCAGGGCACGGTTACAGGAAGGGGTGGGCTGGGTTCCAGTCCTCTGAAATCTCAGAGCAGCGCTGGCTTTAAGCCCAGCTTGCTGATGCCTGAGGTGGGAGATGCTGAGATGACTCTCCTGCTCAAAATTATTCCAAAATCCCACTAAAATCCTGCTACTAGAAACTCACCAGTGTTCTTCCCAGATATTGTTTTTAAGTGACTTAAACGGTTTTATATCTTTTTGAATGATTTTTAAAAATGATAAATCATCTTTTAAAATTCATGCTAAATACCCTAGCATGAATGAATATATCAGTTCACTTTTCTGCCTAAGAGGAGAAACCCAAATCAACACCACCAAACTCTGCGAGAGAAAAAACACAAAGGGCGACAGAATGGGGGGAAATACACAAAACCAGCAACAAAAACATGCATGTGGGGGTGCAGGGTGGTGGATTTATATATACACTTAACCCAGGTTGTGAATTTTCCAGAGAGATGTATGATTTTTGAGAATTAAACATAAATTCTCAAATCTCAAACCAATGGTATGTGAGTTTTCTGTATTGGGGCACCTGGCAGATTTATTACACAATTAATATTCCTCTGCTGAGAATTTCAGTTCCCAAGTTAACTACATAATGCATCTAGATTTTAAAGCTAGACATATAGGACATATATTATCATTTAAAAACAAAATTCTTATACGTTCATGTGGGTATGAAAACACTGGAGTGGAAATGTAAAATAAAATAAAAACCACTAATAAACACCTTAACTGCAACATCTCCAAACCAATAAATATTTCTGAATAGATATTTCTCCATTATATGGGGAGAACTAGGCTATGCCACAAGTGTCCTGGTAAAAACGAGGTAGCTTTGCCGGTCTCTTGTGTCATACACAGAAAGTATAGGAATATGATTACATATTGCCTTTCTAGAACATACATATTAAATAATTTACTTATTTGAAATTGTGATGGACATACAGGAACAAATTTTGAAAGCTTTCCAAAAACCAGGTGATGGGGATTAAGATTGCATTTATCGTAATGAAAACAAAAGACTGAAATGTATCTAAAGCCCATGCACTTTATTCCTGGGGGAGGCACTAAGCACTTAGTTATTCATGCTTTAAACATAACTCCAAAAGCTTAGACATCTGTTTTCTGGACTCAAAATAAATTATAAGCAGTAAATAGAGAACCTGAAGGCGAGATACAGGTAGAATCAAGAAGGTGTAAAAATGAAAACAAACAGGCTCTAAGGACACAAACATTGAAACTTTGCATCCACCATAAATGTTAACCCATATCTAGTGAGAAAACCATCAGAAACCTCCACATCATGGGACAGTCAACAAGACAACTGGCCCGGACTCTTCAAAGGTGTGCATGAAAGATTGGAGAAGGAAGAGACTCTTCTAGATTAAGAGACAAGACAACAATGTACAATGTATATTCCTGGGCTGCATCCTGCATCAGAGAAGACACTTTGTTTTCAAACTGGGGAATTTTGAATATGGAGTATCAGTATTAAATTACTTAGATGTGATGATGGTGCTGTGGTTACGCAGGAGAATGTCTGTTCTTAAGAGAACATGGATGCTCCAGTATTTAGTGGGAAAGTATTGTCATGTCTATAATTGACTTTCAAACAGCTCATTGAAATATACATTTGTGTGTGTATATGTATGAATCTCTATCCTGTCCTTTCCTCTTCTATTTATTCTATCCTTTCATCCATCCATCCACCCTTCCATCTATCAGATAAAGCAAGCATGACAAAATGTCAACAATCAGTGAATCCTACTGAGGAGTAGAAAAGAATAAAAATAGTAGAAAAAAGGCAAACAAGATTAAAATGTTCAAATCCTCATGCAGGATATGCAAATGAAGCAATTCTGACGGGGGAGGGGGATGGGGTACTTTTGACGTCAGTTGTTTAAACTGGCAGTTGATGATTCTGTGATTTTATACCATTTCCCCGGAAAATAAATGGAAGCTTTCTGACCTAGGTCAGTGATGATAAAGTAAGAAGAGTGACATGTGTGGAGATAAGGGAATAAAGAAAGCTCATGGTTACCAACTGTCTTAATGAATGTGAACGATCTAAGATAAAAATGATGCCAGGCCTCTCGGTGGTCCTTCCTGCACACATCTAACTTTTCGGTTATGAGTCAGATGCTTCTGCGATATAGAGCCACGGTGCACCAACGTGCACACAGAGTGCTTTGCTGAGTGTGTGACCTCCTCTCCTTCCTGAACAGGATCTCTGGTTCACGCTCTGTTAGCTGTCTGGGGTCAGCACACTGTTTTCAGGTTGAGCTGAAGTGTGGAGAAGAGTGATCTCTGTCACTGTAGGTATTATCTCACTCAAGTGAGGTGAAGACCATTTATGTTATAAATAACAGAAAACTGTCATAAATTCAGACACACGACAATTTTCACTGAAAAAATTACTTAAGTTGCTACATCAGCGGAGATGAAAAATTGAGCGAAAAGGCAAACTGGCGTGTGCACAGCAGCCACGTACACATCTAGCCGCAGCCAAAGCGACAGTCACAGCAGGAGGAAGGCCGTCTCCCAGAACCCTTTGCCCAGAGGGAAATGAAAAGCTTCAAGAGGGTAGGGGCAGCCTCTTTCTTACTATTTACCACCGTACCCAGGACATCTCAAAGTCTAAATCATGGGTAAGAAATGTATCACTTTACGTAACAGCAAATAATAAGAAATGAAGTATACTTGTGTAATCTTACTTTTTCCCATCCAGATTTCAGAACTGAGCAAGCATCCAGTTATTTCTCTAACAAAATGTTTCCTTGCTGAACACCTATGTTGAGGATAGTGAGGGTACAGGTAGCCTCTTAGTCTGAGATGCCCTTTCCAGAGACCTGTCTCTCGTCACCTCTGGCCCCTAAGATCTCTTCCTTCCCTGATTTCCTAAGGCTGTGCCGCCCACACACGGTCTCAAGACATATTGCAGTGATTGGTATGCACTCTCCACTGGCTCTTTCTCCCTGTTAGACTGAAAATTCCTTAGTGCAACAAATTGCCATCAATATGTGGATCTTTACCAGAATCAGTTGTCAAGGCAAAAAATAAAAAAATTCCAAATAACAATGTCTAGTTTTGAACTTTGAAGACATGAAAGGGATGGGAGCAAGGGTGGGATCATTACCAAGATAAAATTCTTAACAATTTTCCAATTAGGCTACACATCCAAAATCATCTGGAGAGTAGTGCATGATCCCTTTTGCTGTTCCCACAAATGATGAAATACTCTGGATGTAAAAAAATTTTATATTTTGGTCATTTTTAATGAGAGGATATTTGCTGATTCTAACAAAACATCTCATAATTGGAAGTTAACTGGGGAGGAAAACTCACTAAAAGCCAATCTCAAGAAAAATTAATTTCAATACAGGATGCTTACACATGAAATCATGACATTTCCTAAAATGAGAAAAAAAAAAGCTTCTTAAAATACTTACCAGAAGTGGTATTATTTGTAAGTTATCTTTGATGGATGGATTCTTGCAAATGGCTTCTTGTACATCTGAAAGAATTATGCCACAATACAAAAATAATTTAGTTATGTATTCGACTGGGAAGAACGACTTAAAGAATCAGATATTAAATTCTGGTATGTCAAAATACTAAAACTGAGTTAAGAGTCTTTTTTCTATCATGCCCAGGAACAGTGTTTACACTTACATTAGGTAGGAAACAGAAGTAGTTTGGTTAAAAACAATGACATAAAACCTAAGTTGATAAAAAGGAATTCCTCATACTTTGACCATTCTATAACAATCTTTCTTCAAATACTGGGTTTTCTGTTCTTTCCATTTGTCTTTCTTCTTCCGCTTTTTTAAACCGAAAGGCAATTCCATTCTTGGAGGTGCCAGGAAAGAGGAGACGTTTATTTAGCTGGTGAGACACAAAAGCCGAGGGACTTGTCCCCTCTTGCTTTTTCAGGGCTTGGGCTTCTGTCCATGCAACAGCAAGGGTCTGGGCAAAAGAAAAGCAGAATCCTTTATGTGAAGCGTTTAAATGTGTGGAAGTATCTAATAGGGAAAAACCCTCTAAAAAAGCTGACTTGCGTTTTTCAGTATCTGCGTAATGTGACGTCTTAAACTTAGAGCTTTATGGTTCCGTATGGCTCCCGTGGCTGCGGCACCCTGCTTTTTATGAGTATGCCCTTCTTACATTTTAGTGTTGAAACGAACACAGGGTATACAGAGTATATATACGTGGTGCAATGAATCCTAATGAGCCAGCAATGTACGCGCTGTGGCTACTTGTGCTCCGGAAACCCCCGCCTCCCCGCCAACCCCAGGGACTGCACTCCCTGTCCCTGCCCCGCGAGGCGGACTGAGTGTCTTCCTAGTTCGCACATGCACATCCAGGACCCAGACGAATGGCTTCGACCTGTTTTTCTCCTGTGATTTGCCTTATTTTGCCCCAAGCTGTGGATTATTTAGGTTCATTTACGATGCTGACGTGTAGCTGGCGGTCTGTGTACGTCCCTGCTGGACTGCGCTCCCGCGCACATCCAGGCGCTTCACAAGCGCTGATGGTCTCGGTGCGCCCTCCATGTCCCGGGGCACCTGCGCGCGCTCTTCTCGGTTTTCGGGGGGGCGGGGGGCTCTGGAGGTGAGGGTGCTGCGCCGAAGGCACGCCCGTGTTGGACGGCGGCGGCCGCAGCTCACACCTGGCCTGCGGGCCTGCAGCTGCCGGCTGGACTGCGCTCCCGCGCGCACCTCCCCCGGAGAAGCTCCCGTGCGCTCTCATCCCCCTTCGGTCTGCGGTCTCTGCTCTTCCTGATAGAGTTCTTTACGTCTTGGGAGTGAGAGTCCTTCCATGTACTCTAAACACTTCCCCACTTTGTGGCTGTCTTTGCATTCTTTTAATGACCTTTTAACGCAGATTCATTTGTTGGAGAGCGTGTGTGCGGGAGGCGGGGCAGGGGGAGAGCCCCCTCTGGCTGACGCGGTCCGTCCCAGGACCCTGACCTCACCATCCGGCGAAACCAAGAGCCGGCGGCTTCAGGGGCGCAGCCACCCAGGCGCCCCAGTGATGTTCTGATATGAAGAGAAGTTGACAGTTTTAATATAATTAATTTTCTCCTCTACAGATTATGTTCTTTGTGCTCTAAGAAATATTTCCTCACCCTGAGGTTAGAAAAAATTTTTATATTATCTCCCAAAAGCTTTATAACTTTTATTTCGTATTTAATCTTTAATTAAACAGTAATTTGGCACTAAGCTTTATAGATGCGATTTGATAGGAGTTCAATTTAGCCTCTACTTGGTATCCAGTTTTTCCACTATGGAGTGACAGACAAGCAGACTCCATGATGAGCCGGGAGCTGGACTTCCGGCTCAATCCCAGGACCCTGAGGTCACGACCTGAGCCAAAATCAAGAGTTGGACACCTGACCGACTGAGCCACCCAGGAGTTCCTAGAAATGTGCTTCTTAATGGGTTATCTTTTTGTTATTCATTTTTAGCTAAATTGCATTGTGGTCAGAGTCTGCGCATAACTCCAATCCTTTGAAATGTTTCAGGTTTGTTTTATGTACAATATATGGCTCATTTTAATAAATAATGTGTGTACACTTGCAAAGAATGTATTCCTTAATCAAGTTTGTTAATCATGTTTGATTCTTACACATCTATTTATTTTGTCTGTTCTATCAATTACTAGCAATGTAAAAAAGAAATCTCACACCATGGCTAAAACATATTTTATATATTTTGAGGCATATTCCTAAATGCATATAAAATGAAAATGTTTTATATATTTCTCCTGAATTAAAGCTTCAATCATCATGATCTTTTTTATGTCTACTAATGCTTTCTGCTTTATAATCAATTTTGTCTGATAATAGTACATTGAAATCAGTTTTCCTCTGGCTAGAATTTTTTTTTTTAAAGATTTTATGTATTTATTTGACAGAGATAGAGACAGCCAGTGAGAGAGGGAACACAAGCAGGGGGAGTGGGAGAGGAAGAAGCAGGCTCATAGCAGAGGAGCCTGATGTGGGGCTCGATCCCATAACGCCGGGATCACGCCCTGAGCCGAAGGCAGACGCTTAACCGCTGTGCCACCCAGGCGCCCCCCTCTGGCTAGAATTTGCTTGGTACGTATTTCCATCTTTTTTATTTTCAGCTATTCTATATCCTTATGTTTTAAATATATTGTTTATAAACAAAATATAGTTGTGTTCTAAAAAATATAGATTTTTAAAAGATCTTTTAGATGTAGTATATAATCCACATATATTCATTGTAAGTACATTGTATATACCATTTTATAGCACAGTATGTCCTCTATGTTTATTTTTCTCTCCATTTTTGTCTTATTTTGAATCAATTTGATTTTTTTCTTTTTTTGGTATGCCCGTTTTCTTCTTTACCAGTTTGGAAGTTGTATACTCTACTCTAGTCCTTTAGTTGTGACCCTTGTAACTACCAGAAGCATACTTCCTTTACCAATATCTAAAATTAATCTGACCTAGAAAGTATAATGCTATGTGAAATAAGTCAGAGGAGGACAAATAGTGTACAATTTCACCCACATGTGTAATTTAAGAGACAAAACAAGCAAAGAAAAAAGAGGCAAACCAAGAACGAGACTGAACTGTGGAAGACAAGCTGATGGTCAGCAGAGGGGAGGTGGGTGAGGTGATGGGGAAACAGGTGATGGGGATGAAGAATGCACTTAGAGCGATGAGCACGGAGTTACGTAGACAATGTGGAATCACTACATTGTACACCTGAAACTAATATAAACTAATATAACACTGTATGTTAGTTATACTTGAATAAAAAAAGCTAAACTGTACCAAATTCCTTAAGAATCCTAGTACACTTTAATACCGTTTTTGTTCTCCCAACTTATACACTACTTTTAATAGGTATTTTAGTGCACATGTTTTTCTCTTTGAAACACACACCACCTTATTACATTTTTTGTTTAATATAATGTTTGTTCAAATTTATCCTCTCAGACTGTCCTTCTGAGATTACTTTTGGTCTGCTGAAATGCATTCTTTAGCATTTCCTTTGGTAAGAATTTGCTATTAACAAAATCTCATAGAGAAAGTGCTACATCCAACACAGACATATACACACAGAGACAGAGAGAGGTGAAAAAACCTCACGTCTTCCTCCCTCATCTGCTCAACCTTGAAACTCAAGATACGCAAGCTTTTTCCACCCCTCTCCGTCTCACTGTGTGTATCTGCAGCGTGTAGCTCTTTAGGAGGCCCAACTTTATGGGGGGAGGTCTTCTGTGAGACTACCCATCTTGAGTACCATCTGGGTTTTCTCTCCTGTTCCTTTTTCTGTGAAGCAGTGAAAAGTAAAGCTCAATTTCACTGTGTGGGTTAAATAAATCTCAAGACAACAGCTAGCTGCAGCGTTCTCCTTAACTTTCTGGATTTTTATCTATATTCAGTTTCTGGTCTTAAGAATGAATCCTTATATTCAGGGTGCCTGGGGGCTCAGTCACTCAAGTGTCTGACTCTTGATTTTGGCTCAAGGCATGATCTCAGGGTTGTGAGATCGACACCCACATCCACACTGAGCGTGCAGCCTGCTTAAGATTCTCTCTTTCCCTCTCCCCCTCCCTCCGCCCCTCCCCACCAAGGATTCCTTATATTCTTACCAGTTTATTGTTCTATTTAAGATTTTTTGAAGTACTTAATCCAGAATTTATGGTTGTTTTGAAGGATGTCAGTAAAGATACCTATCCTGTCCCATTGCTGAAACAGAAGTGTATTCATACATTGCTAAAAGAGAAGCCTGTCAAATTGACATCATCATAAATGACGCAAGTAGGAAACAGCAGGGTATACCCA
>NW_024424008.1:63013186-63069127 GCF_017311325.1 Ursus maritimus
ATATATATATATATATATATATATATATATATTTCTTCTTCTTCTTAGCGTGTGCGTGTGAGTGTGGGAGAGAACCCTCCAGCGGACCCCCACTGGGCACGGAGCCTGACCCCGTGCTTACTATCAGGACCCTGAGGTCACAACCTGAGCTGAAATCAAGACTTCACTGACTGAGCCACCCTGGCTCTTCTGCTCAAATATATTTCTAACTGTTCTATACTTGATTTAAGTAGCTAGTAATCTGGATACATTTTGTATTTTTATTTCTGATTTTTAAATTAAATTAAATTTTAAGTTAAAATTGTCTAAGTACAAAATACAACCATTTTTATGAAAGGTGTTCTTCCATACTCACAGTACAACCTTTCGTTGAGACGACCGAGGGACTGTAGGATCCTCTGTTCTTCAGCTGAGAGTGCACAGATGTCAAATGGCTGGGTCTTATTTAAAGCCAGGTTTGGTTTCTGTAGCTGCTTGCTATTCATGACAGTGAGAATTTCATCCTCAGGCACTGAAGCTTTCACTAGGTTTTCAGCCATCAAAAACTGAGAAGTACTATCTGAAACTACAGAAACTTTACGTTAATCATTCTTTGATCCCCTTTTGTCTTTGAGATCTTCCCACATACCTACTTAACTGACATGCGTTTGTATGTATTCATTTCACAAATAGAAACCCAGTAAATCTTCTGTTACTTTTATCTGTATCTAGCATTTTCCCATCCCTGATTAAAAAATAGAAATTCAAAATGATGGCAGGGAGGCATGAAAACCCCCAGCATGTTTATCTGAGCTAAAGGAAACCTGCATCACCTTTAGATTATGTGTGTGTTGTGTTTTAGTTATCCATTGGTAGTTCAAAGAGAAGATGAAGTAGATTGTCTTTATAATAACAATTAAGATAAGTTACGAATAAAAGAGTAAAATAAAAGGAATGTGAAGAAAAGTTAGAAAGTGAGCTGAGGAGCTGAACAGGACTACCCAGAACAGCCCCAGGTAGACACAAGAATTTAACATACGATCAAAGAAGCATCAACGTCTTGAGAGAAGGGAAAGATGACTCAATAAATTAGTTTTGCTGCTTATAAGAGAATCAATCTGCAGTTTTCCTGTACATCATCCATTTAAACAAATTCAAAGGAAATGAAAGAATTTAACTTAAGGAATGAAACCATTAGAGCAATCTAGAGGAGAAAGAAAGAAACACTTCTGAATTGCTGTATTGCGAAGGTTCTTTGCTCTTAAAAGTAATGGAGAAATAACTAAGGAAAGACTAAAAGACGTGTTTATTTAAAGGGCAGTCTTCCCCTAATGGGCTTGAAATTTCTGAAAGGCAAGAAGACTCTTGTGTGTCTTGTGCATTACCATATATCCAGCGTCTAGTTGGAGGCAGGAAATTAGCTCTCGATCATTCATTGGATGAAAAAATAAAAAGGAAGGCTTCTAAATATAAACATGTAGGGGAATAAAATGCAAATAATAAAGTAACAAAAACATTTGCAACTAATATGAAGAACAGAACCCTTGATCTTTAAGAATTTGCATAAATCAGTAAGGAAATACCAAAATTCCAATATCTACTGGGGAAAACAATACAAAGGACCAATTCACCAAAAGTAAAGATACATACAAAAGCAATTAGGCATATTATTAATAAAAGATATACAATTCAAAACTAATACAACAAAATTTATTTGCCTGTCATGTAAGCAAATCATAGAAATAATTCTATCTCAAGTTGGCATACACCCCAGAAAAGTTTTAAATGTTATTTCTCAGGAAAATACTTTGGAATCTGGATAAGGAGCTATAACAATGCTTATTTCCTCTGATCCAGTATTCATTTAATACACAGAGCTTCATTCAACAAATATTTATTAGGTGCTAATGACATGTCAAATACTGTAATTGTGATTCCTGGTATCTCCATCTTATGGAAATGATGGAAAAGTCAGGCAAAAGCTTCATGTAGAAAGATGTTCAATACATTATTACTTAGAATAAACAAACCTGGCAATAGTCTAAATGTGCAGGATAAGGGGGCTCGAATCCCACATGGTGGCTTACCTGTCACATGGTGTGTACATACTTGGGAAAACACACATAACAAAAATTGAAATCACTGGGAACAAAGCTCAGAGAAAAAATTTAAACTGAAACATACCTTCTTCAACATCAGAAGTACCCCTTATAGTGTGTTTTGGCTCACTGGAACTTAGCTGGACACTTTGTCCAAAATTCTACAAAAATATAGTATTACATCAGAATAGATTTCCATATTTAAAAATTTATTAAAAACATGTGCACTCTATCTAGTTTCAGTTATCACTGCTCATGTAACCTGTATATTTTCTTTCTCTTGGAGCAGAAACCAAGAATTACTGGGATAAGGCTTTTCTACAGGGTACCTGAATATTTTAAAGAATGTTTTATGTCAATTTTGGAAAATTTTCAGGTTGCAGTGTTATCTTGGGTATTTGGAAGAGGGAAGCAAGGTGCTGCTTAAAGCATCAGCAACACTTTACCTTAAGGGTTATGACCTAACTGGGTTTCCCTTGTAAGGGCAGAGCCTCTGATGCGGACTAGTGCCAAGGACAAGACTTGCACAGAGCTGTGGGCGGGGCACACTCCTCAGGGCCCTGGGGCTGGCTGGACGTGGCCGGCTGTGCTGCCGCACGCGGATGCTTGGCTGGTGGCCTGGCTGCCCCTGTCCCTGGCTGGTGCTCGATGCTCAGCCGGTCCCAACGGTCGCTGGTGCAGGTGTCTGCCCTTGCGCTCATGGCCTCGCCCCGCCTCCCCTGGAGACGGAGATTGTCTACGCAGAGACACAGACCTGGCACAAAGTGGAACTCTGCTTCTCCCACCTTTCAAGGATCTCTCTCAGATTCTCTCTACGTGGAAGTACAATAAAACACATTTCCCAGGGGCGCCTGGGTGGCTCAGTCCTTAGGTGTCTGCCTTCAGCTCAGGTCATGAATCCGGCGTTCTGGGATCCAGCCCCGCATGGGCTGCCTGCTCAGCGGGAAGCCTGCTTCTCCCTCTCCCACTCCCCCTGCTTGTGTTCCCTCTCTCGCTGCCTCTCTGTCAAATAAATGAATAAAATCTTTAAAAAAAAACCACATTTCCCAATAAAAGGTGACAGAGGCCATCGCTATAGTAACTGCACCCCTGCGGTGGCTCTTTAGTTAAAAAACAAAACAAAACAAAAACCCCCAAATCAAAACAAAACAGGAGGGCTGAAAAAATTAAACTTCAAATCTTGATTTTGATTCGGGAACACTGACCTACTCTAAAGCTAACGAGACTGTGGAAGATGTTTAAGCAGGTGTGTGAGTGGAGGGTGGACGTGAGGCTTATGGGCTCAAAACCAGGGAGACAGCGTGCAAAGGGCACACGCAGGACAGAGTAAGACCAGAAAGATGAAGATGAATTTAGAGAGTGCACTCATCAGGAACACTTCAAATTTCCTTCGTTTGTTGTTGTTATAACAGCTACATACTGCTTTAGCATTTAACATACATTAACACTAATCAACACTTGAGCGCTTACAGAGTTGGAGATGCTGGATGTGAATATGCAGGTTGAAAGGAAGGCCTTCTTAGGCAGTCCTGTACTGACGATCAGGAAGGTGGGTTTGTAAGTGCATGCTGGGCTATTAAGCATTAAGAATATCATGGTCATGGGGCAGCTTTGTTTACATCGTACAGAACTGAATGACTTTTGTCTTGCTCTTAAGAATACTTTACGGTTGATTTTCCTCCACAGTAAAAATCTTATCTACATAAAACAATTAATAGTTCCTACAATATACAAATAATAGAATCCTCAACTCATAAGTCAGATATAAATTCTTCCTAAGGCACTCTATTCCACTGCTATCAAAAACCAGAAGTGCTGTTTAGAGTAGAAATTCCAAGTGAAATGCTATTTACTCATCCATCTAGATGTTTTAATCATTCATTAATTCATTAAAGATTTTATTTCTTTATCTGACAGAGTGAGAGAGACAGAGCACAAGCAGAGGGAGCAGGAGAGGGAGATTCAGGGCTCAATCTCAGGACCCCAGGATCAGGACACAAGCTGAAGGCAGACGCTCAACCAACTGAGCCACCCACGTGCCCCTGTTGTAATATTTTAAATTCAATCCTTGGGTGAAGTTAGACATCCAGAAAATGTCATATTTAGGTCACATTTACTTAGCTCCCACAGGATTACCTCCATTAATTTTAAAATGACCTTTATTAGGCTTTGACTTTTACTGAAGATCTCTATCTCGGACAGCTATATGAAAGTCCTGATTCGTCCGCTGTGGACTCTGAAGAGGAGTCTATCCATTATGAACTCCAGGCACCCCACAGAAGGACCTCAGGGGAGCTGTCTCTTCCTAAATTGCACCTCAAACAGCATTGTTATCAATGACCCCTGATAACCATATACCTCATCCTATTTTCCTTTTAAGCATGTGAACTAGACTAGTCTTTATGATTAACACACTTCCTCTATCCAGGGCTATTTGCTTTTCTGTTTTTCTTTTTCTACATATACTTAAAAACTTTGTTGCAAATAGCAGGTATAAATAATAAAAGAATAATGGTGATTTGTTAGGGTTGGTTTAAAATCTTCATTAGTAATTGATCATACAGGCAAAGAGAATATAGCAAATAAGTCTAGTATAGTAAGTTCCTAGGGCAGAGATTCCTGGGCTGCTTCATAATGACCTTGGCTATATTTATATTTATGTTGCGGTCCACACTTTACAGCAAAAGCACAGTCCTTTGAGAACATTTTGTTTTCCAAGCAATTTTTCACTACTGAATAGACAGTGTTACAACACCGTACTTACACTCATTTGCTCATTGCACTTCCTTCCTGCAGACCCAGAGTTTTGTCTTTTCAGTTCTAAAAGGCTTCTCTGCTTATTTTCAACAATTCGCTTTCTTCTTACAACAGTAGAGCCTTAAACAATGCCAACAAAATGTCAAAATGAACACGTGTACGTTATATGCACAAACTTACAAGTTATCCTCAAACATTGCAAAACCCTACGTTTCATTTGTTCAGTCAGAAAACCCTTATCGAGCTTCTGTTATATGCACCATGCACAGCACAGTTACAATAATGAATTAAACAAAATCTCTGCTTCTGAGGAGTCTATGGTTTTGACCGGTGGCCTCCAAAGTGTGCTGCTAGAACGCCAGGAGGAGAGTAAGACAGATCACTGCTGTGCGGGAAGGACATACTACAATTCCACTTTGTGCTAATTATCTACACGCCGTCACCAGGTCATATGTGGTTGACACTGTCACCTTGTCCCCTTGCAAGGTAGATGGTTGCAGACTGCATACAGTAAAGCGCATTCTCTCGGAGGAAGAGTATGGGTTCTCCGTGAGCGATCGGCACTGGCATCAGTCACCAGTGCTCTCTTGCCTCCTGTAATGTAACTAAATGTTACATGTGCCCGCTAAGTGCATGTATAGCTATCTCATAGCATCTGAATGAGTCCTCACACAATGGAAGTGTCTAAAAAACACTTTTGTAGTGCCTCCATTGTATGTGCAATGTTTTATTATTTAAGGTGAGTAGTGGGCATATGGATATTTATTTTTTCTAGGCTTTTGATACAACTAATCAAAAACATTTTCTCAGAGAAAGCAAACCAAGAAACAGACTCTGAACTACAGAGAACACACTGACGGTGATCAGAGGGGAGGTGGGCGGGGGATGCGCTAGACGCGTGATGGAGTTGAAGGAGGGCATTGGTTGTGATGAGCACCAGGTGTTGTATGCAAGTGTTGAATCACTGTATTGTACACCTGAAAGTAATATTACACTGTATGTTAACTAACTGGAATTTGAATAAAAACTCAAAAGAAAAAAAGAGTGAAAACAGCCACAGACAAGATACAGAAACAACCTAAGTGCCCATCAATGGATGAATGAATAAAGAAGACATGGTTTATATAAACAGACTATTATTCAGCCATGAGAAAGAAGGAAGTCCTGCCATTTGTGACAACATGGATGGGACCTTGAGAGTATTATGTTAAGTGAAATAAGTCACATAAAGACCAATATTGTATGGTATCACTTATATGTGGAATCTAAAAAAGCTGAACTAGGGACATCTGACTGGCTCAGTTGGTAGAGCATGCAACTCTTAAACTCAGGGTTGTGAGTTCAAGCCCCATGTTGAGCACGGTGCCTACTTAAAAAAATTTTTAAAAAGCTGAACTAGTAGAAACTGTTGAACAGTGGTTGTAGGGTAGGGAGCGTGGGACTCGAGATGTTGGTCAAAGTACAAACTTGCAGTTAGCAGATGAGTAAGTTCCGGAGTTCTGATGCACAGCATCATGATTATAGTCAACAACACGGTGTCATATGCTTCCAAGTTGCTGAGAGACTAGATCTGAAATGTTCTTACCACAACAGAGAAATGACATTACGTGATTAATGGAGGTGTTAGCGAGCTACGGTAGTAATCATATCGCAATACATAAATCTATCGAGTCAATACATAGTACACCTTAAACCTACACGATGTAATCTCAATTATCTCACAATAAAAACAAGCATGTTTCTGCAAAAAAACCCCATCTTCTTGCAAAACCATAGATCAAAGATAAAACTAATAACACAAGCACAGTGAATAAGAAAAAGAGCTGACATACCTCATTCTCCTTATAAACTCTTTGCCACATAATGACAATGACAGTATAATTATATTATAACAAAGTTAGAGTCACAAACTGAAAAATTATCAAACAAATTGTAAAAAATAACCTCAGCCTAAATGCATATTGTACTCTGAGATATTAGCTAATAATGGTATATGAAATGAAGTCATCATAATTGATAAGACATTTGAAACTAAACATTCAGAGCATTATTAATAATACATGAGAGAAAAAGTATTTTATAGAATAGATAACATTTTATTTTAAAAATTTAAAAACATTTATAAAATACAAAATTTTAAAATTATTTTAAAAGTTTATACTTCGTTTTTATCTCATTCTTTATTTCTATTTCTGATTAAGGTTATGTATTTATTAGTACAGTAAAACATGTGTATGGCATGTTTATATGTGTGTGCTCAAAATTTTTACTAATGGTGGTATATGTTCTGTATCTAACTATATCGTTAAATGCATACATTGTAAGTATACGTATAAAATTATAGCTGTATATATCTATCTATATCTAAATAACAACAAAGACCCCAAAACTTCCAACTTTCAAGAAAGTTGGCTAGTAATTGAACACCTGACCTTTGACAGTAAGTAGTAATAACATAATTCTAGCTAATATTAGTTCAACATTTACAATTGCCCAGGCATTGTTTTACAGGTTGTAGGCACTATTATCATCACTATTTTTACAGATAAAGAAATGAGGCACAGGAAAGGAAAAGTAAATTGCCTAAGGTCACAGAGTCAGTAAGGGGCAAAGCTGGAGTTTACCTCCAACCAGTTAATCTCTAAAATGTGAAATTCTAGCTCTTACTCTTCATGCTGGTAACTTTTATTCTGATTTGACTTGTCTCACAGAAAGAAATATATTTTGCATTGTGATCCAGGATGCACATGCAGTTCTGTGAGCACATTTACCTTTACAATATATGATGCCCTCTGGTAGTTTCTATCTTAGAACATTCTGATTCTAAAATTATATTTTATTAAAAAATTCTGATCACCACTCATGAAGTCGATTTCATAATCCACTAATGAGACACAACCTATACTTTAAAAAGCTCTGTATTACTTTATTCCCACCCATATGGGTAAGCTAAATGCTAAATATGCTAAGCTACATATGCTAAATGTTAGAGTTTCTAGTGAGATCGTCTGGGCATCAAATGAGTTTCTATACTGTTTTCTATGCTTAGAAGATCTTGGGAAGTCCCTATCTTTCCCTTTTTGAAGAGCTTGAAAAATAGTTTAAGTGAAAATTTTCTTGGCCACATGACTGCTGTGTCAAGAATTTTTCACTTCCTTTAACCTGTTTGTACATCTTTTGGAGTCAAGATCTGCCAACACTTTCATACTTTCTTGATTTGCAGCATAATTATTTGCTTTTGAGCTTTATTGTTCTTTGTGTAGATGTTCAGTTTTGTGGATTGTAAATTACTGACCCCAGGGATACAGTTTATGTTTAAAACTGTGTATTGTTCCATTCACATACATGCAGTTAAATACTATCTAATAATTAACATAATAGCTGAGAACCTTGGTATATTTGTAAACTAAATATATATATGCACTGGCATCTTTGACCAAATTTCTCATATGAAAATTCTACACATGATAGTCTTTCTACCAAAACTCAAAATAAAGCTACTTATCATTAATTATTACATACATAAAATGTATAGTATTCTTAATTATCAACATCAGGACAAATTCTGGAGATGTTCAGAGAATGATAGCTTTGAAAGAGACCTTAGAAGGTAACAGGTCAACCTTTCACTCAGAGACCTACCTTACTCACCCACAGACGTTCAGCCTCTGCTCCAATGGCCTGGCGATGGGGAGCCACTACTTCTTGCATTGTTGGTGGTTTTAGCTCAAACCCTTCCTTACACTGAGCTGAAAACATCCTTGCAATTTTTACCCTTCATTTAGTTCTGTTTTCTCTTTCTTTCATATAGTAAATCTTCAAATATTTGTGCACAGTTATCATGTCTCTTAGGCTTGTGCCTCTTTATTGGTCTTCAGACCCAAACCCTGGTTCCAGAGCTCTGTGTCACTCCAGTTTGTTTAAAGAGCCATTGAAATACATAGACAATACAGGAAATAATGTAGACTATAGCAGTACTTCCAAACACCTGTTTATTATTGCCTACAACTTTGTTAAATTTTTAACAGCTACAGCAAACTCTTTTTTGGGGAGTTTAGTTTTGTATGGATTTTTTCTCTTTTTTTTTTAAAGAACAGTGTCAAGACAGATATCTCTTTTCTTGGAAATGAAAAAAAAAAAAACCAACTCTAGCAAACTAAACACATACAAGCAAGCTGCAAGGGAGAAGACCACATTTAAATGAACGTTTATTCATCACAAAAAATGAAACTACAAATCACAAACCGGCAGAAAATAAATGCAACACATAAAAGGATACAGGACTCTAGAATGTATAAACAACTTCTGTCAATAAGGGAAAAAGAACCCAAGAACAGATATTTCTTAGAAGAGGAAATGCAAACTGTTCATAAACACACGAGAGCGTTCAATTCATCAGTAATCAGGGTGATGCAAGCTGTTATAAGTAGACATTATTTCTCATCCACAAGAAGCATTATCCCTTAAAGCAAGAAACTGGAGGCAACCCAAATGTCCAATGACAGAAGAATGAAAAATATTTGTATGTTCATATAATGAAACGTAATACAGTGATGAACAAGAAGTACAGCTAAATTAATGGCAATGAACCTAAAACATAAAATTGATTTAAAAAAGCAAATCATAGAAGAACACAGACGAAATGACTTCATTTATATAAATTGTAGGAGTCGGCAAAACTACCTACATTGAGATAAATTTATATGTGGTAAAATTATACAAAAAGCATGGAAGGATGAACACCACCCTACGTGGTGGAGGGACGCAGCTGGGGAGGGCATGTGAGGCCTAGCAACACCAGTGAGTTTCTATTTCTGAACTGGGCAGGGGGTACAGAGTTCTTCTGTTATTATGAGCCCTTAATTTGTTCCTATATATTATACACATTTATTTTCTAAGATATAGTTCACAATAAAAAAAACTTTAAAAAGTAAATTGAATGCAAATACATTACTTTGCAGTTATCTTTGCTAAACTGAACTTTGTTACTTTTGATTTATCATTTCAGTTAGTAAAGATGATTTGAATATTAATTTCATCCTCTATTTTATTAATGACTTTCTTCACTACTCTATGCCTTCTACAAATTGTATGGATCAATGTACTTTTAAAAAACGTATATCACTGAAAAATCTGTGGTTACTCAGTTTTAAAAATTTTGGGTAGTTAATACACATTTTCTGAGACTTTTGGGGAAGATGGCAGTGTAAGACGATCCTAGGCTCACCTTGCCTGTCCCATGGATACAACTAGATAACACCCTCATCAGCATAAATAACCCAGAAAATGACCTGGAGACAAGCAGAGCAGATTCTCCACAGCTAAATGTAGAGGGCAGGCCACATTGAAGATCGCAGGAGGGTGGAGTTGTGGTCGGGAGCTAGACAGACCCGGGAGATTGTCCCTGGGAGGGAGGGACTCATGGGCTCAGAGGGGGAGAAAAACAGACCCTCACACCAGGGAGCCCGCATGGGGAAGATGACTCACCAGAACATCTGACTTTGAAGACCAGAGGGACCAAATTCTGCGAGTTCTTACAACCAGTGGGCCTTACTTAACACCTGGAACTTCAAAAATCAGTGGGCTTAGAGAGCCAGGAAGGTGAGAGGAAAGTTGAGTCCCCACCCTTACAAAGACAGGCCTACAAACAGCCCCAAAGAGATACAACACAGGTAGCAATTTGAAAAACAGGGCACATAGGAGAGAGATTTGTTTACTAATTTCAGAGCGTGTGGTGAGGGGCTGGAATCATTGGGAGACTCCTCCAGGAACAAAGTAGATGGCAAGTGCCATTTCCCTCCCCTGCCCCACAGCATAAACACAAGGCCACCTGCAGGAGCCAGCAAAGGGGCCAACGCCCGCTACCTAACTTGCTAACATAGCACTCTGCCCCACTGTGGATCCAACCTCTCCAGCCAGTCCTTGGCTCCAAATCTCCTCCCACAGGACAATCTGCAAACCTTCCCAACACCCCATGTCCTGCCCTGTGCGCTTCTGTGGATCTGGCCCCTCCAACCTGGCCTGCCTCGATCCTGGCAGCTGCAGGTCCCCTTCCACAGGGGACTGGTGCAAACCTTGCTAACACTGCCTACTCCACCCCCCTGTTCTCCTGTGGTCCTGCCCCCTCCAATAGGCTCTTGTTTGGAGCCCATCAACAGCAGGGCCACAAGCCTGGCTAAAAATACACTGCATGGAAGAAATAATAGAGGAAGCAGAAGAACAAATCAGTGATCTGGAGGACAGAGTAACATAGAGCAATCAAACTGAACAGAAGAGAAAAAAAAATGAAAATAGACTTAGGGAACTCAGTACATTTGCCTTATAGGGTCCCAGGAAGGAGAAGAGAGAGAAAAGGGGGCAGAAAATTTATTTCAAGAATTAATAGCTGAATCTAGGAAAGGAAACAGAAATCCAGATCCAGGAGGCACAGAGAGACCCCAATAAAATCAACCCAAGGGGTCCATACATAGACACATATAATTAAAATGGCAAAAGGTAGAGATAGAGAATTTTTAAAGCAGCAAGAGAAAAGAAGACAGTTACATACAAGTTACATACATCCCATAAAGCTATCAGCAGATCTTTCAGCAGAAACATGGTAGGACAGATGGGAGTGGCATGATATATCCACAGTGCTGAAAGAAAAACACCTGCAGCCAAGGGTACTCTATCCAGCAAGGCTATCATTCAGAATAAAAGGAGAGATAAAGAGTTTCCCAGACAAACAAAAGTTAAAGTAATTCTTCACCACCAAACCAGCCCTACAAGGAATATTAAAGGGAACTCCAGGGGCGCCTGGGTAGCGCAGTCGTTAAGAGTCTGCCTTCGGCTCAGGGCGTGATCCCGGCGTTCCGGGATCGAGTCCCACATCAGGCTCCTCCGCTGTGAGCCTGCTTCTTCCTCTCCCACTCCCCTGCTGTGTTCCCTCTCTCGCTGGCTGTCTCTCTGTCACATAAATAAATAAAATCTTTAAAAAAAAAATAAAATAAAGGGAACTCCAGAATATTATAGGCATTTTCTTTCCACCATAGGAGTAAGAAAAATAGGAACCACAAAAGCAGTAAAAATAACTATATCTATAAAAATCAGTCACAGGATCCACAAACTAAAAGTATGTAAGGTATGACACCATATACCTAAAATATGGATGGCAGAGGAATAAAAAAATGGGTTCAAATTTAAGTAACCACCAACGTAAGATAGACTGCTATATGCAGAATTTGTTAGATATAAACCTAATGGTTATCATTAAATCATAAACCAGTAATAGATATGCAAAAAATTAAGAGAAAGAAATTCAAGATATCACTAAAAAAAAAAAAAAAAAAGCCAGCAAACCATGAGAGAAGAGAGCATGAGAAGAAAGGAACAGAGAAGAACTACAAAAACAACCGTAAAACAATTAACAAAATAACAATTAGCTACATACCTGTCAATAATTACTTTGAATGTAAATGGACTAAACACTCTAATCAAAACACACAGGGTGACAAAACGGATAGAAAACAAGACCCATCTGTATGCTTCCTGTAAGAGACTCATTCAGACCTAAAGAAAGACATCTGCAGATTGAATGTGAAGGGATAGAAAAGCATTTATTATACAAATGGAAGTGAAAAGAGACTGAGGTATGATGTGTGTGTGTGTGTGTGTGTGTGTGTGTATGACAATCTAGACTTTATTTATTTTGACAAAATAGACTTTAAAACAAAGAATGTAACAAGAGACAAAGAAGGGCAGTATGTAATCATGAAGGAATTCAATCCAACAAGAAGATATAACAATTGTAAATATTTATGCATCCAACAGGGGAGCACCTGAATACATAAGACAGTTAATAATAAACATAAAGGAACTAACTGATAGTGATACGATAATAGTAGGGGATTTTAACACCCCCCCTTACATCAATGGATACATCATCCAAACAGAAAATCAACAAGGAAACAATGGCTTTGAATGACACACTGGACCAGAGAGATCTAACAGATATATTCAGAACATTCCATTCTAAAACAGCAGAATACATATTCTTTTCAAGTGCACATGGGACATTCTCCAGAATACATAACATATTAGGCCACAAAACAAGTCTCAATGAATTAAAAAAGATAGAAGTCATACTATGCAACTTTTCTGACCACAACCCTATGAAACTAGAAATCAATCAGAAGAAAAAATCTGGAAAGAACACAAATACATGGAGAGTAAATAACATGCTACCAAGCAATGAATGGGTGAATTAAGAAATCAAAGAGGATATCAAAAATTACATAGAGACAAATGAAAAATGAAAACACAATGGTCCCAAATCTTTGGGATGCAGCAAGAGTGGTTCTAAGAGAGAAGTTTATAGCAATATAGGCCTACCTCAAGAAGCAAGAAAAATCTCAAATAAACAACCTAACTTTACACTTAAAGGAGCTAGAAAAAGAACAATAAACAAAATCCCAAAACAGCAGAAGGAAGGAAATAATAAAGATTAGAGCAGAAATAAATGATACATAAACAATAAAAACAACAGGACAGATCAATGACACCAGGAGCTGGTTCTTTGAAAAAACAAACAAACAAACAATAAAATTGATAAATCTCTAGCCAGATTCATAAAAAAAGGAAAAAGAGAGAAGACTCAAATAAAAAAAATCAGAAATGAAAGAGAAAAAATAACAGCTGACACCACAGAAATGCCAAGGGTTGTAAGAGAATATTATGAAAAATTATATGCCAATAAATTGGACAACCTAGAAGACATGGATAAATTACTAGAAACATATAAACTATCAAAACTGAAGCAGGAAGAAATAGAAAGTTTGAACAGACCAATTATTAGCAATAAAATGGAATCAGTAATCAGAAAACTCCCAATAAACAAAATTCCAGGACCTGATGGCTTCACAGATACATTCTTTCAAACATTTAAAGAACAGTTAATACCTATTCTTCTCAAACTATTCCAAAAAATAGAAGAAGATAAACTTCCAAATTCATTGTATGAAGCCAGCATTACCCTGATACCAAAGCCAGATAAAGACACTACAAAAAAAGATAACTACAGGCCAATATCTCTGATGAACATTGATGCAAAAATCGTCAACAAAATATTACTAAACCGAATTCAACAATACATTTAAGAAAATCATTCACTGAGATCAAGTGGGATTTATTCCTAGGATGCAAAGTGGTTTAATATTTGCAAATCAATCACTGTGATATACCACATTAATAATAAAGGATAAGATCCATATGATCGTTTCAATAGATTCAGAAAAAAGTACATTTGATAAAGTACAACATCCATTCAAGATAAAAACCCTCAACAAAGTAGGTTTACAGGGAATGTACCTCAACATAATAAAGGCCACATATGAAAAACCCACAGCTAACATCATACTCAATGGTGAAAAACAGATTTTCCCCTAAGGTCAGGAATAAGACAAGGGTGTCTGCTTTCACCACTTTTATTCAACACAGTACTGGAAGTCCTGGCTGCAGCAATTAGACAACAAAAAGAGATAAAAGGCATCTGAATCAGTAAGGAAGAAGTAAAATTTCCAGTATTTGCAGATGACATAGTACCATATATAGAAAACTCTAAAGACTCCACCAGAAAACTACTAGAACTGATAAATGAATTCAGTAAGATTGCAGGATACAAAATCAATAGACAGAAAGCTGGTGCATTTCTATATACTAATAATGAAGTAGCAGAAAGAGAGATGAAGAAAACAATCACATTTACAACAGCATCAAAAATAATAAAATACCTAGGAATAAACTCAATCAAGGAGGTGAAAGACCTGTACTTTGAAAACTATAAAACACTGATGGAAGAAATTGAAGACAACACAAATGAATGGAAAGATATTCCATGTTCATGGGTTGGAAGAACAAATATTATTAAAATGTCCACACTATCCAAAGCAATATACATATTTAATACAATTGCTATCAAAATGTCAACAGCATTTTTCACAGAACTAGAACAATCCCAAAATCTGTAGGGAACCACAAAAGACCCCAAATAGCCAAAGCAATCTTGAAAAAGAAAAATAAAGCTGGAGGTATCACAATCCCAGATTTCAAGATATACTAAAAAGCCACAGTAATCAAAACAGTATGGTACTGGCACAAAAATAGATACATAGATTAATGGAACAGAATAGAAAACCCAGAAGTAAACCCACAATTATATGGTCAATTAATCTTTGACAAAGTAGATAAGAATATGCAATGGGAAAAAGTCCCTTGAACAAATGGTGTTGGGAAAACTGAACAGCAACATGCAAAACAATGAAACTGGACCAGCTTCTTATACCATACACAAAAATAAACTCAAAATGAATTAAGGACCTAAATGAGAGACCTGAAACCATACAAACCCTAGAAGAGAGCACAGGCACCAATTTCTCTGATACTGGCTGTAGCAACATTTTTCTAGATATATCTTGGGAGGCGAGGGAAACAAAAGCAAAAATAAACTATTGAGACTACATCAAAATAAAAAGCTTCAGTACAGCAAGGGAAGCAATCAATAAAACAAAAAGACAACCACTGAATGGGAGAAGATATCCACAAATGACATTTCCAACAAAGGGTTAGTATCCAAAATATATAAAGAACTGATACAACTCAACACCCAAAAAACAAATAATCCAATTAAAAAATGGGCAGAAGACATGAACAGACATTTCTCTGAAGAAGACATACAAATGGCCAACAGACACATGAAGAAATGCTGCACATCACTTGCCATCAGGGAAATACAGATCAAAACCACAATGAGATACCACCTCACACCCGTCAGAATGGCTAAAATCAACAACACAGGAAACAACAAGTGTCAGTGAGGATGTAGAGAAAGGGGATCCCTCATGAACTGTTGGTGGGAATGCAAACGGGCACAGCCACAGTGGAAAACAGTATGGAGGGTCCTCAAAAAGTTAAAAATTGAACTACCATATGATCCAATAAATTATGAAGCAATCTAAGTGTCCACTGATAGATGAAGGGATAAAGAAGACATCACACACACACACACACACACACACACACACACACACACACTGGAATATTATTCAGCCATAAGAAGAATGAAATCTTGCCATTTGCAACCACAGGGGTGGATCTGGAGAGTTTAACGGTAAACAAAGTAAGTCAGTCAGGAAAAGACAAATACCACATGATCTCACTCATATGTGGAATTTAAGAAACAAAACAAATGAAGAAAAAAGTGAGAAATCAAAAAACAGACTCTTCAACTATAGAGAACTGGTGGGATGTGGTATACGTGTGTGTGTGTGTGTATGTGTGTATATATACATACGTACATATGTATATACATACATACATACATACATATACACACATACAATGGTTTTTACTCAATCTATATGATTCTTTCTTTCTTTCTTTCTTTCTTTCTTTCTTTCTTTCTTTCTTTCTTTGGAAGTAGTGTGAAAACTAAAGTTACATTATAAAATGCCTAGATTAAAAAGGAATAAAATCTTTAGTGAGAAAAATAACTTTTAAAAATCTAGGTTTTTGCCGAGGAACAGACTCTTAACTATAAAGAACACATTGATGGTGACCAGAGGGGAGGTGGGTGGGGGAATGGGTGAAACAGGTGATGGGGATGAAGGAGGGCACTTGTGATGAAAAAATAAAAAAAAAAAGACTAGATTTTTGTAGACAAGTACTGAAAGTTTTTAGATTAGAGTCTTTGCATTTAGCTTCCCATCTGCTAATACGACTTAACATCCATTCATTTAAGAAAAGTGTGGGTGACCACTAAGTGCCAGGACCTGGGGAGACAGTGATGAATTACAACAAAAGCCCGCTGTCCTTAAAATCTCAGTCTAATTAAAGAAGACTTTGAATATTAAATTTTAAACTAGCTCCCTCTTTACATCATCTTAGTATTTACTCATACCTTTGGGAAAAGAAAAGAATTACTTTTCTGATTTTTTCCCAAGTCCTATCTATTTCTCAATAGGCCACTGATTCCCACTGGCAGGAAAATGTGTTTCTAGTTCATTTCCCCCAGAGGAAAAGAGCTTCAGGAGGAGTTAGCCGGCTACTATGGGTAATTCTAAGGCGTTCTACGGGGGGCTAGTCTTCAAACTGTTTAAAGGAATACCATCACTTTTTATCCACATGAAAACCAGCTACATAAGGGATAAAAGTAGGGCTGCCAGTCTTTTGGAAAGGGAATGGGAGGGTTAAGCACACCTATCATTAGCTTATACCTATTCAATTTAACAAATATTTTATATAATAATATTTTTTATTATATTATGTTAGTCACCATACAGAACATCCCTGGTTTTTTATGTAAAGTTTGATGATTCAGTAGTTGTGTATAACACCCAGTGGTGGGGGGGTAATCAGAAGAGGGAATGAAGCATGAGAGACTATGGACTCTGAGAATCAATTTAACAAATATTTTAAAGAAAAATAAAAGAAAGTACTATAACTACATTTATTTACCTATTTAGAATAATTTTAAAAATATTTTCCACTGTGCATATTTTGACAGGAATTTTGACTCGAATATTGGGGTGATGTAATGACAGAATGATATTGGATAAAAATCAGACCCTATTCTTTGTCCTCCCTCTTTTAAACTAACAAGAAAAGTCACAGGAAGAAAATGGAGGCTGGCAAGTTTCTAATTTTAGTTGAGTGCGGGTTGGGTGGTTCTTTTAAAAGCTCCAGCTAGACGGACGAGGAGAGAATGTTCAGGGAGGGACGCTGTTTCTGTACAAGCTAAGCTATGATTGAATACTGTATCTCCAGGGTGCACGTTGCTGTGCCTCAATAAGAAAAATTTCACAGGAACTTAAAACGTTGTACAATTTATTTGTAAAAATATATAAGTTTATTCTTACCAGCAGCCTTTTCATTTTGACCCAGAATATCCTTCTGTCTTTTCCACAAGGGAACGGAGTCTTCTCGAGCAGTTCTCAGAGTCACGGAGGGATGGCTTTCTTCAACAGGACACCGGTGGGCGGAGTGTGAGGTCCCATCTTGCAGGACCACCACTTGAGTGCCATCTGAACCGTTTACTTTTGCTAAAGTTTGGCACTCAGAAGAACAACATGGAAGAGAAGGCATCATAGTGACGGAGTCCGAACAGGCATCTGTGGGTGGAGAACTACTTTCCTGATTCCAGTGATTGAACCTGTGTTCCTTTGGAAGCACATGTTTTGAAGGAAAATAGTTACGAGTAACCACGTTTTGAGAATTCTCAAGTGTCACTGGTTGACACTGAGACGCTTGCATACTTTTACCACTCCTAATCTTTGACGGAGACTGAGGAGGAGGATGAGGCACAATCAGTCTACCCTGAGCTTGTGAAAGTCTGGTGGCTTTGCTGGCAGACTGGGGCCGAAGGCCGGTGCCTTTTCTGTGCGCGCACACAAAGGCTGACTGCACCTGAGCAGATCTTGTTCTTCTGATCACTCTCGCACCACCTCGTTGTGGATTTGCTTTCTGAGCTTTAGAACCACCACCGTGTACAGGGGCTTGAGTTCCCTCTTTCTTTGAGGGTGGCCAGGCTTGTTTAGCAACGTTATAACCTGAAGGCATAAAACAGTTCAGACGCGCATGGTCTGTTGCAGGTTCTCCTAAAGCAGCGACCTTTTCAGAGACAGAACCCTCCTTGGGCTGCGTTCCATCAGCAGGACCTACAGCACAGGCAGGAACTCTAATTACCTTGCTGGCAGCACCACTTTTAGTCTGAATGTGGAAAGGCTGAGACCACTGTTGACATAGTTCTATTCTGTTCTTCAGTGAATGACCGTCTGCAGCATTTTTGTCTGTATCTCCAGTTTCGTCAAACCACCTCAGTTTTTTAATAGTCTTCGGAATTTCTGTACCTTTTTCTTTTGTTAATTCAATACTATCTCTGATAGCTGCTGCTTTTTGATTTCCTAACTTAAAGCTATGGTTTATAACTAGTGCCTTGAAACAATTGTGTTCGTATTTAGATTCTTTTTTTAAAATACCTTTCAGAAACCTCACACCATTTCTCTCAGGAGTGTTGTATTTCATCTTCTTGTGCTGACCAACTAAGTCACAGTTAGAAATTACGGTAGACACTGATATTGATGTTTGGGCTATTTTGTGTTTCTTATCGTTTGAATCAGAGTTGTGAGGTATATAGACAACTTGAAAATCATCTGAAAACAAAGGCAACTCTTCCTTATTACAATGAAAATATTTTAACTTCTCATCTTTAACATCTGTCAATTCTCCTAACGTATCAGAACACTGCACCGGGTCGACCTCTTTTATATGTAGACTGCTCTTCGGTAAAGGCCTAGCTGACTGCATATTACATGGCAAAACTATACGTGTTGCCGTAGGTACAAATGAAGTAGGTCTGTTTTCTTGTGTTAATTCAGAATTGTTCCCTTGGTCTGAAAACGTAGCCATTCCCTGTGTTAAACGATCTGGACTGGCCCAGACTCTGCTAAGTTTAAATGTTGGGCTCTCAGTGACAAATGGTCTCTCCCTTTGGAATGTTCCAGAAGATGAGTCAGTAGTCCTCATAGTGCTAGTTTCAGAGACTGCTTTGCCTTTTCCATCTTGTACAAATATAGTTGGACTATATACAAAGGCTACTGAATTATCAGCACTATTTGTCACTCTTTCCACAGGTGGATTTTGTTCCTTACTGTTAAAACATTCGCAGGAAGGCAGAACATCAGGTTTACTTACACTATCTGAGAAAGGTGTGACGGTCTGAGTATCTGGATCACTTACATTTATGAGCCAATTATTGATATGTTGACTTTTAGAGAATGCCAGTTTATCTTCATCACAGCAGCTTACATTAGTTGATTGCAGATTTACTGATTTGAGAGAAATGGAATCCTTCTGGTTTGATGTGGAAGGCTCCTTGTTAAGTGTTAAGTATATTTCTTCATGTTCCCCAGCCTCAAGACTGTCTATACTTGAGAGGGTTTCAGAATTTGTTATTTGATTAACTTCATCACAAAATTTCTGAAAGGAAAAAAAAAGGAACAGTTATATAGCTTAGAACTTTTAAAACATCAAAATTAATGATTCGACACACCACTGTTACTGAGCCCTACTGTCCGTGGCATGTAAAATAAAGTAATACACTATAAACAGTGTAAGTATCTAAATAATCTACATCCCTGCAGTAGTCCTCAAGAGTGAAAAGAAGGGAGCCAACAAAGACTTACAATAAATGGTGTTTGCTTTAATTTCTACGCCTAAAGTAACTACCTAATTATTCTAGCCACGGTTATAGCTTAGAAAATAATTTTACTATTGCTATTCCATTTGGAGTTTTGAGTTTCTTGAAGGTTTTATAACATCATGTGAAATTCTGAAAAATAGTTATTTACAAAGGGTATTTTTTCCCTGAAAGCTTCACTGGACTTGAGGGAGGCTCGTGAAAGCTCTGTGGCCCTAATGTGAGTTTCCTGTTGGTAGGGCTGCATCTTCGGAGAGCAGGTAACCTCACGGCCTACACTGTGGGGTTCTAGACTCTGACTGCATATTACAATCATGGGAAGAGTTTTGTAGAAATAACCACGCCTGGGTCCTGCTAATTAAATACTCGGATGGGGTCCATGTATTTGTATTTTTATTTTAAAGTACTCCAGGCAATTCTAATAAGGATGTAGAATTGACAATTACTGATTTTAATGAGCCCTTTTTTGGGACTTAGAACAGTAATAATTTCTATGAATTTCATAGACATTGTCATCATTATTTCAATGAAATTTCATGGAACTTGTCTGTCTTTAATAAAATTTCATGACCACTTCAAAGTGTGGTATGTGTTTAAAGATATTTCTAATTTTTCACATATACCTAGAATGCATTAATTTATATCACATGTAAATAAATACATTCAAGAGGATTTTAGATTGTAAATCTTGTCAAAGAGTTAAATGGACTCAAAAGAAAGGAAATGACTGTCCCTTAAGATTTTTGACAAATTTTAGAAAATTTAAATATTCTGATACTGAACAAAAATATATTATTTTTCTAGCCCATTAAATAAATGAAGAAGCCCATGAAATCAATTACAGAATAAAAATATTTTGTTTATATACTTAATGCTTATTGATATATTATCACAAAATAAATTTTGAAAATGACTCACAAGAGTTTGATATTACTAGCATTTATCACCTACTTATCACATCGTCAGTGCTCTGGTGTCTGTTGAAAGTGATGGCCACTCAGCCTACCAGGAGAACAAAACAGAGCACACTCTCGACAGTGCCTTTCTGCGCTGAGCTGCTTTAACAGACAATCATAAGGAAACCCTCGAGGCCTTCCTGGAGATGACTGCTACAAGATTAAGAAGAAATCTGAGTTTGAGGGGCTTTCTAGATGTATGTGTGATGTTCATGGCTCTGAGACTTTTGTTGTTACAGGTCTGTGATGGCCTCATACCCCAAAGCACCTGAAAAGAAGTTTAGCAAATTCTGATTTCACTAAACTATACTTTTTGCCCCCAGATTTTTTCTCATCACTAAGAAATGAAACAATATGATCAGCTTGAACTTTTGCTTGTAAGTTATTGATATGCAAACTGTACTAGTTTATACTTTGTGTTTCAGTTTTAAAATCAACGTCATTGAGGTAGACTTATCTACCAAATGCACCCATTTTAAATGTCTAGTTTGATGGATTTTGACAAATTATTCACCCATACACACCATTTCAAACAATCCATAGAATCTTTCCATCTGCTGGAAGTCCACACCTAACCACCACTAACGACCACTAATCCGCTATCACCACAGATCTGAGTTATCGTCTGATAACATTTTCCTTCAGCCTGAAAAACTTCGAGGGGCATTTGTTAATCATGCAGATGCTGGTGGAGGGTGGGGGTGTTCAGCTCTTGTTTGTTTGAAGATGCCTATTTTACCTTCGTTCCAGAAGGATATCATCAGCTGGATACAGAATTCTAGGCTGGGAGTTTCCTGATCTTAGAACTTTAAAAATGTCTTCTGGCCTGAAATTAATGTGGTCTGTCTTATCTTTGTTCACCCACATGCTATGGATCTTTTTTCCCCTCTCTAGATAAATTTTTACATTTTTCAAAATAATTTTTTAAGTTTGAGTGTGGTTGACACAATGTTACATGAGTTTCAGGTGTACAACACAGTGACTTGACAAATCTACACATCATGTTGTGCTCACCACAAGTGTGGCTGCCTCTGTACCCACATGACACCATTGACTACATCCCTGTGCTGTGTAGCTTAAGTTAATGTTGATGTGCCTTTTGCAGGGGGTGTGGATTTTTTTTGAGGCTTGTCAAAGATTATGTCAGGTAGAAAGCCTATGTGATTATAGGGCTTACCTCATTTGTTTTCCTTTTTTTAGGATCATATCCTATATTGCCTATATTGTCTCATGTCTAAAAATAGCTGTTTCATATGTTTTATTCAGAATTATACTTGTTTATGGCCCAAAGTCATTTCATCATTGCCAGAACAAGCCTCCTGCTTTCCGTTTTTTTTTTGTTTTGTTTTGTTTTGTTTTTAAAGTCTTGTCATTATTACTTAGTTACTGGATAAATCAGGCAAAGGTTAGGAATTTAATCTTGATATCAGCCTACTAAAAACATCATAAATGTGTGTAATTACTCATGAAATGTAAAGTGCATGAACATTTCAGGAAAATCAGCTGAAATCCATATTTTGTGGGGGGAAAAAAACTGAGTGCGTGACCAGAGATAGAACAGAAATGTCATTTCTAGTTGATTGTGACATATTTTCATTAAGAACCTAATGTCCACATGTATTATAATTTTCAGGGTGCTTTTTATAATCCAGTCTCTAACAATGATACTTATACTACATTGTAGTTTTAAATAGCTTTCATGTTTGATCGGAAAACATTCATAGAGCATATTTTTCCAAATATGAGATGGAAAAGGAATAGAGAAAGCAGGGTGAAAAATGAGCAAAAGGTAGAAAAATCTAAACAATTATTTCTGTAGTTTCGTGATGGATTTGTGTCGACTCATTCACGCCCTATCCTTGGTTAATGGTGCAGATCACTGCAGAGATGGGACAGAATTATTACTAGGTACTGAAATATTAACGTATTTACAGTTTCATACTTGCAAAGTGCTTAGATGCTGATCTTCTAGGAGTTTCTGAGTTTCTTCCAGTTTAAGCTGGAACGCATCTTTGTTAGTAGCCAAGTTTGCCCTGTTGTTTTCCTTCATTTCTTTACCACAATTGATTTTGGATAAGAGATGTTTCTGATGCTTGTGACCATTTTTTGACAATGATGAAGGCAGGGCATTATCTATAGCTCTGTGAACCATACATAAAAAATATTTAGTACATTTAAATAAAGTTAACCTCTCTCTATCTATACAAGTGACACATTTATGTTGTATGGGTGTGTGTGTGGGTCTGTGCTCAGATAATCACATTTAAGGGTTTTGGAATGGGAATTTAAGGCAGTCAATAGTAGAATAAAAATGATTGTGGGATTATAGTGCCAACAAAACACTCCCCCTTCATGTAGGAATACCCAATTATTCATGGCTTTGGTTATTATTATTAAGTTCTATTTCTCTATTGTTTGGGACAGATGTAGAAGGAATTCCTGTAGATACGTAGTCATTCCCTCATTCTGTAAGAGCATTCCTATCTGGATAAAAACGTGCTGCACTACCCTTAGTTCTGAGTTGATGTTATAGCTGGTAGGTGTTCCCGTAACCCACATGAAGTTGGTTGAAGAGTCAAGCAGATAGAAAATAGGAAAACTGCCTGTTGGCGCAGGCAGGAATTTCCATCCTACTTTACTAGGTTTGGAAGCCTGGCTCTTCCTTGATGGAGGAGAATACACACACTTGTTTTCAGTGGTATCACGAACACAAGCATGGTTTTCAGGCCACACAAGGGCTATCTTCAGTGCAGGGTCTGCCTGTAGTGTCCTGAAGTGCCACCCACCATTTTCTACTGGAACTTTGCGTCTTCTGGAAACGTCTAGCAAGTTCTATCTCAGCACATGTACAAAGTGAGAAGCGAGGAGCAGAGGAGCACTGTTCTGGGGGGCTGGGCAGGAAGTGTATCAAACAGCCGACTGCTGCTGCACTACACCCAGCAGTGTGATTCCCAAGAGCATTCAGTCCCAGCTCACTTCAGTTACTCCTATTTAATGAGGATAAAAAGGTTTGGAGGACACGTGGCCACAGGTAACACATACCTATCTCCAATACACATATATATCTTTATCTGGACAAACTGGAATAGTCAAGGTCCATAGTTACTAGATTCCAGCCTATCTTTTTTGTGACCACAGGGAGGTCACAGACAGCAACAAGGATTTAACACAAGTTCCTGAACGCTGAGAGTATGTTTTTCTTTTAGGCTCTCCTACTCTCACAGATTCCTTCCCCTTCAGTCACCCTTCCCAAACAAAATATTGCTAAATCTACAAAATATCTAATAAACCCAATATTTACCTTTAAAATGGACGTCTCTCAACTTTTTCTTCTCTATTTCTTTCTTCTCTACTCCACTTGCTTCTCTTCTCTTCTCTACTTTCTTCCCCCAGTGAGGAGGATTGAGGGGATGAACAGGAATAAAAGGAGAGGGGGAAGTAGGAAGTGAGGGAGAGTAAAGCTTGGGGGGAAAGGAGGAAGACACAGGATGGATTGGAGAGGAAGCTGAATAGAGAGAAGAGGAAAAGAAAGGAACAGATGAAGAAGGTAAGGATGGAGAGGCAGGAGAGGAGGGTAAAGAAGAGGAAAGGATAGAGGAAGAGGAAGAAGACCGCACAGGAGATGAAGAAGGTGTGAAAGTGGAAGGCGATGAAGACCAAGAAGAGCATGGGGAACGACAGGGAGGTAGGTGGGAGTGAACTGAGGCAGGAGGATGTTCTACGAAGGCCTGGGGCAGATCTGACAATGTGGTGGTTTGCGGAACAGACCGCTGGGCTGACCAAAAAGGATCTAATGTAGCAGGATGTTCAGGGAACGGACTGATATCAGAAAGAGCGGGGACTGGTTGATGAGGGGGGTGACTGGATAAACAGGAAGGCTTCAAAACAGGGAGAGCTTCCAAAGGGGTTGGGGAAACAACCAGTCGAGCTGGAAGGGAACGACGAATGAGGGCAGGCATTAGAGTGGCCTGAGTAGAACGCTGTGGAGGGAAATGTTTGGGTCTGAAAGTTTTGTAAAATAACTTGCTCTGTGTGTCAGAATCAGGGAGGACTGTGGAACTTCGGGGTGGGTGGGGTAGATGGTCAGGTGGGCCAGAAGGAATTGGGGCTGGTAGGTGTGGGAAACTGCTGGGGAAGCTGGGGGTAACTGGGGCTGGAGGGTGAGGAAGATATTTGACTGGGTAGGACGGTAACAGGGCTGGTATAGAGGTCTTTGGGAGAGCAGAGGGGATGGATGGACGAATAGGGAGGGTTTGGGGCTGGTTGGGGGCAGAGACAGCTGGATAGCTGGGAAGAATCTGGGAATGGTGGGACAGCAATGGAGCCCGTGGAGGAGGCAGCTGAACTGTTAAGTAGGGATAAGGTGTGGAGACAGCTGGACAGGCAGGAATGGATCTGCACAGGTGGAAAAGCATTTGGACAGGCAGGTAGAGAGACAGCCTTATTAAGATGTTATTTTTGTTGTGGATGCTTATTAGGCTGTCTCTAGGCTTTTGATTCATAGTATATTTTTGTCCTGAGCGTCCATGCGTGTGTTCTTCTGATCAACCAGGGTCCTCTCACATGTGCTGACAAATGTACGTAGCTTATTCACGGTCCCCTTTTCTGATTCCTCTCAAGAGTATTTTCCCCTCTCAGGAGTCCGGTAGTCATACAGATAATGAATATGGGCTAGAAAATCTGGTTTAAATTACTGGTACAAAGGGAAAATAGAGGTCAAATAGGTCACTGCTCAGCTCTGGCCAGATTTCTCAGGGTTGCATGTGGTTCAGGATCAATTGTGTCACCACAAATACATGGATATTGGAGATAGATATCTGATAATATCATTTTAAAAGTATAAAAATTTAATATGGGGAAAATATAGGTTCTTTTGCCTTATATCTATCAGAAGGGTGAAGTATATTATCTTTGTGATAAGGATTTGGTTGTGATGGAAGGCTGATTACTTGCATTTTTAATGTTAGTCCCTTATTAATATTCTTATATATCATTATCTCCTGAGGCAGCTTCTATTTTCATGTGGATATATTCTTTGATTGGTCTTAGGCTTTAGCATTGAATACCCTCTAGTTTTTCATACAATTTTTTTGCCTTTAGATGATCACATTACCAACATCTTAAATTATTTTTATCTGCCATTAATAGTTTCCACATTAGAACAATTGTTTATGAGTACTGATGGAATCAACTACTTTGGATGCTCCCTGTTTCCTGCCATTACTTTATTCCTTAACACATTTTAGGTTTATATTCCACATATAATGGATTTTTAATGTGACAATAGCTGATCAATATTTGTAGCTTAATCATATTTTCAATAAATAGTACACATATTTCTGTTAACCTAACACCTGATTCTTAATATTCCAATATTTCATATTTGTATAGCATTTTATAACTTACAAAGCATTTTCATACATATCATTTAATACTGTTAGTTATCTGTGGAGAGAAGTTCAACGTTTTAATAAGTAAGCCAAAATGTTCTCTCTGTAAATTGTAACATTTGTTGTTTCCAAATACATAACATCTATTGTGTGTGTGTATACAGATAGGTGTACATAGTCATAATCAAAATAGTGCATCACAATAATAAGTGAAAACTGTGTACTCTAACTTAGAACGGAGATCATCTCTCGTAAAACAAAATGACGTATGCTATTTAGTGGTCCCAGCACAGATCCAGGTCATGCTAACTCTACGTTTGTGCGCTACAAGGAAATCAAAGTGGTTTTGACACTTTATCTCTTCTAAGACTTTAAGGAACTGTACAGTGTTGAGCAAAAATAGTCTATACTTCCATTCCTAGCACTAAAGAGCTTTTTAAATTGAAAATATCTAACAACACAAAGGATGACAATTGATATGCACAAAGAGAAACCTGTGAGGAAAACCGGTATACAAAAGTGCACATTATTTTTGTACTAGATGATTTGGAATTTTTATTACTCTAAATTCCCCCTCTAAATGTCTGTCATCTTCCCTTCCCCACAGAGTACTCTAAAGTTATACTGCCTTCACCCCCACGACTTCCTTGGCCACTGCTGTCTGGCATCCACCTGTGGCTCCGAGATACGGCTTTTGCTCATGATTAACTAAAAACAGACACTACAGGACCGCTGTCTTTCTGAATTTAATTCCCTTGGTTTGCATGTCATTGTGCTTTCCTGGTTATTTTCCTACTTCTCCAATTGTTCCTTCTCAGGTTCTTTCTTGAGCTCCTTTCTTTGCTTGTCCTTTATATGCTAGAATTTCTTTTTTATAGTAAACTTTAAAGACTTTATTTCCATGTCATTCACTTATACTTCTTGGAATGGGAATATATACATTATTCACCAATAAATGCTTAATGCTTTAAATTTACAATTACCCTATTTGTAGAAACTTGAACATTATTCCAATTAAATGAAAAAAAAGTACAAAAAATTTCTTTTGTTCTTACCATTGAAATGTATTTTAAAACATTTTTATAGCAGCCAAAACCTTTAACCCAAAATTGAGAACTGCAGTCTCATAAGCATAACAAAATGGCCACAATCTACTTAATTATCTTGGTTATTAACAGTGGGGAAAGTGTGGTGGTCCCTAAATAAGAAAACACAGACTGACAACTGGGATGGATTCTCTTCTGGACACTCAGAACTCCATCCCTGATCATTAGTTTTATTTCATCGTAACAGACAATTGCTGCAACTTTAACAAAAAGTTTAAATGGACTCTTGGTGTTTATTATTGGTGATGTTTGCTACGATTTACGAATGCCAAAAATGAGAATCAGGAAATGATCCACAATTTAAAAATCCTAAGGGACTGACTGCTACACAGTGTAATCTGGTGCTCCATATCAATAGTATTTTTGAATTAGATGGTATTTTTTCACAAGCAAACACCTTGTTAAATATCTGGTAAACACTTTGCAATCACAGTAAGTGCTGGGAGACGAAGTTCCAAAGAGAATTAATGTGATTTGCTTAACCTAACGTTGCAAGACAAATCTCAGGCATAATCAAGATTAGGAACTCAATCTGTTGGTCCCCACAGCCCTAGGGGAAGCTCATCTCTATACGGGCACCATCTTATTAAGACTTGGTACTTTGCTTCCAAAATCCAGAGAGTAGCTAAACATTGCAATGGACTGTTGCTTTATAAATGATCTGTTAAATATACTTGTGAAACTAAAAAAAATTTTCCAAAAGGTCAAAATAGATATAATTATTTTATCTCCTTACTCCAGGTAATTCTGTTAAAAAAAAATACTGACTGAACTCCAGTTTTAATTTATATAGTTTTGGTGTAAAAGTGAATGTACTGGGGCGCCTGGGTGGCTCAGTCGGTGAAGCATCTGCCTTCAGCTCAGGTCATGATCTCGGAGTCCCGGGATCGAGCCCCACATTGGGGTTCCTGCTCAGTGGGGAGTCTGCTTCTCTCTCCCTCTGCCCCTCCCCACTGCTCATTCTCTCTCTAAAACAAATAAATACTTTTAAAAAAGCTAATATTGAAAAAGCTAGTATTGAAATCCAGTAAAGTTTTGAACTTTCATCTAAATTAACAAAACAACTATTCATTTTGGTGAGTTTTTACAAGGTGTACTTTTGACCTGAAGAATCACTTTTTTTATTATGCTGGAAGTTTTGAGAGCTCTGTGACCTTCTTCTTTGCTTATCTATCCATACTCTCTGTAACGTAGAGGACTGAATCAACCATAGATAGCTGATACCAAGCTACAGCTTTGGTTTTTCCCGAGTGTGGTAATTCTTATTACTGGACGTGTCTCTCCCATGGACCTCGGCATTATCCATATGGAGCCATTACCAGGAATACTGGTTCCCGTGTGGAACACGGGGTTTCTGGCCAGGGCGGCCATACACCCACTCCTGTGATCTTGTTTCCTTGTAGCCGAGCTGTCATGTGTGGGGAGAGGGGCATAGCAAAGACTGACTGCTTTGTGGTCTGCCAGGAGGATTCCTTCCATTGAAGAATGTTGCCTACTGCCGTGAAATGTTTTCTGTCCTCTAACTGAAGCCAAACATGGCTTGCTGGGAGTTTCACTGTGTAGCTGAACTCACGAACCATGTCTTTAACTTTATTCATTCATTGGCAATTATCATATCTAGATCCGTGGCTGAGAGTTCTTACCATAGGAAATTGTCTCAGGAATATCCCATAAGTGTCTCAGACTTACAACTTACTATCCTCTTTTCAGTCACTCCCTCCTTCAAACCTCTTCTTCCCTAAAAGTTCTTATGGTTTCACTACCTGTTAACTGACCAATCCCAATCTCCAGTCATGCTTCACTCCTTCTGAACACCTTCCAGTTCTTAAACAGTTACCAAATCATGTTGATTCCACCTCCTAAATAGCTCTCAAGAAGTCTTCATTTTTATTAACTGACATATCACTTTAGCTGATTCTCCCACCTTTAGCTGTACCCCACTCCTTCCCATTCTGGCAGTATTTCTAAAGTATAAATGTTGATTGCTTGCTTCAGTAATTATTTATAGAACAAACTCTTAACAAGGCTCTTCCTGAGTCAACTCATGGCTTCCTTTCCAATTAACCTGTCTGCTCACACCTCCCCTTCCGACTGTGCATGCTAGCAGGACTGAGCTACGTTCACTGCCCTCAACACAGCATGCCCTTTCATGCCAGCACACCTTTCCCCACACTACCTGCTCCCCCATCTGGAGTTCCCTCTTGGTGTTTGTCTCTGACGAATAGCCTCCTCATCTACTGACTTAGGTCAAGTTCATACTCTCGGAGGTGTGTCCACTACGTCAGGGATGTTCCTCCACTCATAGTCTTTACCGAACGCCTCCAACATGCACAGCACTGAGACAGGAACTACAGGGAATACCTGCGTGTGTACCATTTAGCCACTGTTCCCTAGAATATCACAGTCTGGTTGGGGAGACATAACTACATATAAAAATGATGCAACAACGTATACAATCACGACTTTCAAGTGTATTTCTACAGCCTGGATCTCTCATTTCATTTTAGGGCCAATTGTTTGTATACATTTCTACTTGAATATTTATCCCCTCAATTCAGATGCCTGAAATGAAATTGCAAATGAATCTTGCCAAACTTGCACTGTTTCCTTTTGTTCTTTTTCTTTTTAAAAATTTTTTTATAATAATTTTTTATTGTTATGTTAGTCACCATACAGTATATCCTTAGTTTTTGATGTAAAGTTCCATGATTCATTACTTGCGTCTAACACCCAGTGCTCCATGCAATACGTGCCCTCCTTAATCCCATCACCGGCCTATCCCAGTCCTCTACCCCCCTCCCCTCTGAAGCCCTCAGTTTGTTTCCCAGAGTCCATAGTCTCTTATGCTTCATTCCCCCTTCTGATTACCCCCCCTTCATTCTTCCTTTCCTTCTCCTACCGATCTTCCTGCTATTTCTTATGTGCCATAAATGAGTGAAACCATATGATAATTGTCTTTCTCTGCTTGACTTATTTTGTTCTTTTTATTTTTAAAGTCAACAGATTCCCTCAATCATCAAGACTCAAAATTCTAGCTTCTTTGGTCTCTTTTGCTTCTTTTCATTTTCTTTATCCCATCATACACCAAACTCATAATCTAATTTCCATAATCTATTTCTATGAAATGTCTTTTCCTTCTATCTTTCCTTTTGACTTCACTACTACTACCCTTTTAACATAAGTCCTTTCAAATTCATGGCTGGATACCTCCTGATTTTCCTGCCACTGATCACTCCATGCTCCATGTTTTATACTTCTATCTGGTCAACATTCTTAAATCCTCTTTCTTCTTACATCACTTCTCTGTACTGTGAAAAGGTGTTTGCACCCTTGCTTCTCTTATCCTTTCCTTCTAACCACTCAAAATATTTTTATTCCTTCACAGACCTATCATTTCTCACTATTCAAAACGGTACTATTCCAGTTTAAGCTGTGATGATCTATCCTTTGGATTATCCCATTAATCTTCTCTTGTCCCCTAGCCTTCAGTTTCTTTCCATCCTTTTCATTCTTCAACATTCGCACCAATTATCTTTCTAAAATGATAAAGAGGATTATATCAGTCCCTCATTGGGGGGCCTGGGTGGCTCAGTCAGTTAAGTGCCTGCCTCCCGCTCAGGTCATGATCCCAGGGGCCTGGGATCAAGCCCTTGGGTTGGGCTTCCTGCTCAGAGGGGAGTCTAGTTCTCCCTCTGCCTCTCCTCCACACCCTGCTCCTGCTCTCTCTCTCAAATAAATAAAATAAAATAAAATAAAAATCAGTCCCTGAGTAAAAACCTTCACTGCTTCTCTACTAGTTATAGTAAAAGGTGCCTTCAAACTTTCCAGCTAGACATAAAAACATTTCACACTGGATCTCAATCTACATTTCTAGATTATCTCCTGTCCTCCTAGCAACACATCCTACAGTCCTGCCACTCTGAGCAAGCTCTCTGTCCTTAGGGGTCTGTGCCTTTTACAACACTGTAGGCCTGGACATGCTCAACCCAACCTATGCTTCCTCATTAGACAATTGGTATTCATCCTTCAAGCCTTCCCAACTTGACATTTCATACTTGATCTCTTCGCTAATACCTCTGTAACAGTCCCCCTTACACGTATTACACGTATATTATCATGTAACTGCAGAGCTGTCCTGAGAGGAGAACTACATCTCACTCAGCCATGCTGATCGCTGTGAGGCTCAAAAGATGAAAGTAAGACACTCAGCACGGTTAGCCTCCTCCAACTTCTGCACTCAGCTCTGTTACTCATCAGTTTGATGTCATCTTTCAGACTGTTGTTCTATCACTCTTTTCCTTTCATAAACAAACTTTTACCTTTCTCTCTGTTCCTTTTCAACCCATGGCAATCTCTTTTCTGTCCTCATCCTGTCACTGACACTGCTCTGACAGAAGTCCCCAGGGTGACAGTTTATTGTGAAACAGAGTGGACACACTGCCTCCATAGTGGATACTCTCTCTTTTCCAGATTCACTTTCCATGCTTCTCCACTTGTCTCTGCTTGGCAGAGACTAAATGGTCCTTTGCCTTTTGATTTATGGTTCATTTTGGCCAATGGAAGGCACTAGAAAGAGTCAGGGTGACAGAAGAAAGAAGTTTTTGATCATTAGTCTTCTAGTTTCCACTGTGCTGGGCTCCTCCACCGAGGACACAGTTCTGTCTGGCAGCCCCCTTCTGTGGCTACCCATGTCTCCAGGTCAGGTTTGTGGGGGTAATACTGATTCTGTGGTGGTCAGTTCTTGGGGGGCTCCCCATCCTGTGCTGGCTTTCCACTTCCTTCATTAACCCGTCTCCCATTACCCCTTTTAAATGGGCCACGTGTTTGAGGCCAGGATAGCAGCTTGCGTGACTGATTCCCTAGAAGCCATTTGATCTCTATAAACTGTTTTTTTTCCCCAAGAAACTCTATCCTTCTTTAGTTTCCATGATACAACCCTCTCCTAGTCCTGTATCAACCTTTCTGCTCCTATTTGTAGGCTTCTTTCTTCTACTTCCTTAAATGTGGGTGTTTTCAGGGCTCTGTCCTAGACCGGGTCATCACAGTACACAACCTCCGTGGCTGTGTCTCATCCACCATGTAGTGTTCAATGACCTTAAGCCTGGATCTTTCTCTAGACTTCTGAACTCATATAATTTCAATTACATATATTGAAATAACCTCCTGTCTTGTTCTCTTCCAATCCATTATTCATATTTGTTCACAGTAGATTGGAATGATATATTAAAAAAGAAAAGCTGATCTTACCACCCATCTACTGAAGATCCTTCACTCACTCCTCTTGAACTCTCAAGAGAAAGTTTCTATTCCTTAGTGTACAGATGCTTTTACTCTCCAATCTCCTGCCTAGCCAAGCTACTGGTACTGTGCGCACTCCAACCCCTAGAACACACCATTCCTTCCGTCACTCTTGCCCTTGCACACGCTCATCCCTCTGTCTGGAGTCCCAGGGCCCATTTGTTTCATAACCAATTTCTATCTTCAAAGCTCTGTTGAAGACTCTTCTATTCCATGAGGTCCTTCCTGAACTATAATAAAGACTGAGAAAATGAATTTAATTGTTTTTAGCTCTGATCAAGGGAACTATTGGCCACACACAGTCTAAAAATGGAAGTACTTCAGTAAATAACATTATGTACAGGTAAAATATTAACATAATTAATGTCTGAATTGTAAATGTCTTTATATAAATAAATATTATATAGTATTGTCATTACTCATTTGGTAGTATTCTATACTTTTTGAAGCACTATTTTGCTTCTCTCCTAGATTATAGACTAGGAATTGTATTTTACAGTATAATATTTCGCCACAACCCCTTTACAATGCTTGACCTAGTGCTATGCATGTTGTAGCTTCAATAAACATTTATAATAAATAAATGGAGAATATAAGATGTCACAGGGTTCTCTAGTTGATCCATGCTACTGCTCCTAGATAATTCACTTAAGCTACCCTGGAGAGGAAGCAGGAGATATTAGCTTTTTCAAGACATCCAAGAAAGATTTTTCCATGAGGAAAAACCCATTTCTACCATAAATTACTCCTTTTATCTAAACTTATATCACTACAATTCAACACAATTTTTTCCTCTCAGTGAAGATAAATAATGAACATTAATATTTTAAAATGGTTTTAGTGATAGTTTCCATAGAAAATTACTCAACATAGGCAGCACTGTAATACCAAAGACAATGAATTAGAATTTTGCCTTATTCTTGAAGCAATTTATATTCTACTCTACCTCAAATTAATCTATGAAAATAAAATAGTAAACTCTACAACAAAGGTGAAGAGTAACTGATGAAAAGGCCTACAAACTCAGCAAAAGAAAGCTATTTAATTATTATATATTAATAATTATACATTATAATAATAATTACTCACCTCCAATTTATTGTTGGTCTGTGGGAAGGGAGGAGGTTTACTTCTGACTTTAAATTGGATTCCTGAATTTGCTTGAGGGCTTCTTCCAATGGAGGAACCGGTTTTTGAAAAACTGAAGGGATAATAAAGAAAAAGCAAATAGTACAGAATCCCTTCACCTTCAATTATCTTTTTATATAATTTAATTGGTCAATAATAAAATACTACTTTAAAACTTTTGTAAAAAGAAAATATTTTTTAGGGTAGTGTAAATATTTTAAATTTAGACATCTAATTCCCCACAGAGAAACTGTTACATTGCCAATATTAAGAATATTTATCTGGGAAAAAACTTTGAGAATTGTCCAGGCTCTTCGTTCTAGCATGCAAACCCCACTATATTTGATCTTGGGATTCCATAGATTTCTTTTTTTTTTTTTTAAGATTTTATTTATTTATTTGACAGAGAGAGAGACAGTGAGAGAGGGAACACAAGCAGGGGGAGTGGGAGAGGAAGAAGCAGGCTCCCAGCGGAGCAGGGAGCCTGATGCGGGGCTCGATCCCAGGACCCTGGGATCGCGCCCTGAGCCGAAGGCAGATGCTTAATGACTGAACCACCCAGGTGCCCTGAGGATTCCATAAATTTCTGACAAAATTTACTAATATATTTTTTTTAAAGATTTATTTATTTGAGAAAGAGAGAGCAAGAGCACAACAGTGAGGGGAGGGGCAGAGGTAGAGGGAGAGAATCTCAAGTAGACTCCCTCCCAGAGCGTGGAGCCAGAGGCGGGCTCGATCCCTCAACCCTGACATCATGACCTGACCTGAAATAAAGAGTATGCCACTCAACCAAGTGAGCCACCAGGTGCCCCAAAGTTTATTAATATTCTTATGAAGAAAATGGGAAGGTGTAAAAAAATCAACATTGTTTACTGAGCACTTACTGTTACAGACATTATTTTTTTTTTTTTAATGATTTTTTATTATATTATGTTAGTCACCATACAGTACATCCCCGGTTTCCGATGTAAGGCTCGATGATTCATTAGTTGTGTATAACACCCAGTGTTACAGACATTATTTTTAAGCACGCAGTAACTATTAGCTAATTTAATCCTCACTACGGTCTTTGAGGCAGATGCTATTTGAATCTCCACTTTGCAATGGAGGAAATGGGCCCAGAGAAATAGCTCGTTCAAGGTCATAGATTCTGTGGACATTTGTCTCCACACTATGCAGCACAGCCTCTAACCCAACTCTGCTTCCCATGTGCCCACTTCCCCGAAGCCTTCCACTGTGCACTCTGTACTCAGCGTGCTCTGCGTCTCCTACTTCGGTCAGTATTCTTCTCACCTTCTTGCTCCAGGTGAAGCAGCCGTCTTCTAGGGATACTGCTTCTCTTGCGGCCCGCTTCAGTGGGGGTGCTACTTTCCTACCGTCACGTATCACAGACAACCCAAGGCATGGAGGTAGGGTAGCTGAATTTCTAGGTCTCCACTGACACCTCCAAACTGTCTCTCCTCCTCCTTTTTTTAAAAGCCCCTATGTTATCAGACTTTCCCGCTATTGTGACGTTTGTTTTTTACTTTAAAATGCCGAAGCAAAGCCAGTATATTATTATATATGGGTTAGGTCACATTGAACTCTAGATACAGTCCATTTCCTTAATCAAGGGGTGATGGCATTAATGTACCATCAGTTATGACAGGGCTGGCAGGATATTCCAGTCATAAAGGACCAATCCTTTTGAGGCAGATACTACTAAGTGTTATATATCGACTGGTTTTCTAATTAGTATACTCAACGTCTAACATGGGTTTTTATTGGTGAAAGTAACAGCCTGTTGAATAGCTTGATGAATGTTAAAATGGGCTTTCTTTGTTGAAATTAAAGGAATTCAAGACAAGTGCATTTTCCTAAACATATGTTAATCACTCCCTACCTTTACATAAACAGAGAATAAGAATCCAGGGAGGTCTATTTCCTTTACCCTATGGATGACCTCTGAGTCTTGATGTCTGATCAGTCTTGTATCCAACCATTAATACAGGAACATTTCTGAATGTCCAAAGCCAGAGGGCACACAGCTCTGCCTCTGGAATGTGGCTGTGTGTGCCTCGGTAACCCTTTCATACAAGGTGTAGTTAGAGCACCTATAAGGACAGAATGCTGGGACTTCATACTCAGCTTGCGGAACAAGCTGTATTAATGGTCTGTGTCTAGTCATGCAAGATTATGGTCTGAGACTTGCTTTTATTAAGCACCACTCATTGCCGATCAAAGAGAGCCTAGACACTAACTTTAACACTAACGCAGCTCAACAAAAACATTAGACTGAAGAGATAGATGCACCCATATGTTCATCCCAGCATTATCTACAACAGCCTAGAAATGGAAACAGCCTCCATCCATTGATAGATGAATGGATAAGGAAGACATGGTATACATACATGATGGGATATTACTCAACCATAAAAAAGAACGAAATCTTGTCATTTGAGACAAAGTGATGGACTAGCATTATGCTAAGTGAAATAAGTCAGAGGCCAAATACCGTATGATGTCACTTATATGTGGACTCTAAAAAACAAAACAAATGAACACACGAAACAAAACAGACAGACTCAGAGAGAAAGGAAACAAACTGGTATCAAAGGGGGTAAAGATTGAGGGGCTGGTGAAGTGTGAGGTAGCTGAAAGGGATTAAGAGGTACAGACTTCCGGGCATAAAATAAGTACGTCATGGGCATGTGACATACAGCACAGGGAGGAGAGTCAGTAACACTGTCCTCACGTTGTGTAGTGACAGATGGAACTACACTTATTGTGGGGATCATTTACTAACATATAAAAATGCCGAATCACAAAGATGTACACCTGAAATTAACAGGCTATCATATGTCAGTTACACCTCAATGAAAAGAAAAGTGCCTGAGATGAGTTTACCACCACCCATTACTGCTTGTGCTGCTGGTGTCCGAGGACCTCCCAGTGCCTCCCTCTCATTCTCTGCTGATCATGGAAGCCTGTGCTCTTGCAGAACGACCTCAGTTACTCCGGGACCTCTGAGCCTTCCAGTTCTTGTACTCCCACAGTCTTCCGACCTCCTGAGACCCCAATCTGCTGCCCTTCTTTGTAAGAAGGGGGAGAGCCAACTATCATGCTTACCTGCTGAGTCTTCAGTTAACCTTCAGGATTTGGGAATAAACTAAACTAATAGACAATTAAGTAAATAGTTGTCTTTCATAGCTTTGTTCTTGCTCTTCATTCATAGCATTGAATTTTCCTGAAGTATTAATTTGATATTTTGTATGGATAATATATTCAGAAGTTAAAAAATATACATGACACACATTTGGAAGTCTCATTTTCCTTGGTCATTTGTATATTCTTTCACTGTTTCTTTATGCAAATATAAGCAAATATAAATATATATTCTAATTTTCCCCTTTACTTACCAAAAGGCAGAATATCATATATTGTGATTTGGACCTTTTTTATGATTATCGATATATCCTGAAAATCCGGGATAGACACAAGTTCTATGAGAGCATAGGGCTTATACAACTTGGGGCCTTTGTTAAGAAAAAATAATGCAAAATTGCTAATATAAAATTAGGTGTAGGGGCCGGGACAGTGAGGACTCATGAAACTCAAGCCTAAGTAGCTTCACAGTAAATCTACTTCTGCTGGAGAACTTCCCACATCACTCCCTTCCCCTTCTTCCTTTCCTTCCTTCCTTTCTTTCTTTTTCATGTTTGCTGAACGTAAAGGTTCTGCCTGTTCTTTCTTTCTTTCTTTCTTTCTTTCTTTCTTTCTTTCTTTCCTTCTTTCTTTCTATTTTTTTCTTTCTTTCTTTCCTTTTTTCTTTACTTTTTTTAAAAGAGAAAGCACATGTACGTGAGTGGGGGGTAGGTAAGGTGCGGAGGGAGAGGGAGAGAGAGAATCTTAAGTAGGATCCATGCCCAGTACTCAGAGCCTGACATGGGGCTCAATTTCATGACCCTTAGATCATGACCTGAGCTGAAATCAAGAGTTGGACGCTTAACCAACTAACCCACTCAGGGACCCTGTCCTTTTTTTTTTTTTTTTTAAACTTTGACATTTTATAGTTAATTACGTGTTGCTATTTAAGGTATAAAAAATGTAGATCTGGTACCAAAGAATCAACCATCATCGTATTTAAATTCTTAATTGATTCCACGTCTCAGATTGTTAGATTATATTACTTTGTACACTTTCTTTTTTATTTTGTCAGTCTCTTCAATAAGAATTTGAACCAAAATGTGAATAAAATGCCAGAATGAATGTGACGCTAATTTACTGAGCCTAAATATTAAATTTTATTTTTACTACATCAGTTTTAAAAAGACAAAACACTGTAAGCCAGTATGAAGTAGAATAAAACTTGTGAACTTTCAAAATTTACTAATAGGACCAACAAAATATTCTCTAAATTAAACCTAAATCAAATTACAATTTTTCATTTGGTTAAAGTCTTATTGCTCAAAAGGCACATTTTTTAGTTTGAATTTACACTTTCTTTCTTAATTTGTCATTTTATTGTCTACTCAAGTTAAATATGATATGATTTTCATTTTTGCCCTCATATTGTTCCAGAAGTTCAGTTACCTGCTCCCCTCCGTTGTGAAAGAGGAATATGAGCACGCTGGAATTTTTCAGTGACTTCTTCAAACTTCTCTTTTCTTTGTTGAAGTATTTGTTCTCTGATTTGTTGTTCTCTTTCTTCTTGTTCTTTTCGTTTCTCTTCAAAAGCTCTATATGTGAAACACAAAGTAGATAACTGAATGAGGCAATAAGTCTTAAAAATGTGAACACAGAAAATAGTTTCAAACTAATGATTTGTTATATAATGATGTTTTCATATTTCAAAAGTCTACTTACTTAGAAACAACACATTTTAAATTTAAAAAAAAAAAAGGTCCTTAGCTAAGAATTTTTATATCTTCATATGTGGTAATTCCAGAATCTTATCCAGGCACTTTGCAACTAAGGGAAGGCTCTTTAATGGGGGTCTTTCTAATTTCTGGCAGGCCTGCATCCATGTTCCCACCTCCCAAAGCCTGCTGTGGAAGAATTCTTTACTAAAAAGCTACACTATTTTCTGGAATGAGAAAAACGAATTCATTGGTGAAGGAAGAAGCATTGCAAATTATAGGGCAGTCAAGATGATACTACAGATTTTTCTTCTGCTTTTAGACCAGAAGTTTAAAATTGACTATCATATTAAGTCTGAGCTATACTAGAAATCCACACAATTTACATAAAAATTTTGATTTTCACCTTCTCTTGAAAATCTGCAAGATTTGTCAACCCTGGACTCCTATCCCCACATGACTACAAACGCCTGCCCATAACCCTATTTTTCTTAACTTTCCTATTTCATTTATTTCTGACTGCCTGGGCACTTGAATTCATGTTCTCTAGTTTCAACTGTTTCAAAAAAGTAATTTTGTTTGTGGAAAACATGTGCATGTGTGTGTGTGTGTGTGTTAATAATTATTTTCTGGACGAAGAGAAAAATGAAGAAGGAAAATGGCAACTCACTGGTTAAGAAACTGCCAAGTGGTTCTTCTCTTTGGAATGTATGGGATTGACAGGTGGTAGATAAGAACTCTAAGATTTTTAGTGTCATGGGTTACTATTAACAATCTTTCCAAAGACCTTCATGGGCCAAAGCATTATTCTCATTTAAATAACTCAGCTTTAAGAAACTACAATTCTATGAAGTAGGGTTACAGATCTTCAAATAGTCCTACCCCTGTGGCAGGTAGGAGATAATGCTGTAGTGCCACAGATAGGCACCCCCAAGCCATCTCCTTCAGGAGTCCCCTCACGGTAAGATGAGGAAGTTTGCTTTCACCACTTGGTTCAACATAAAACTGGAAGTCCTAGCCAGAGCAATTAGGCAAGAAAATTAAATAAAAGTCATCCAAAATGGAGAGAAAAAAGGTAAAATGATCTCTGTTCATAGGTGGCACGGGCAGAAAACTTTAAAAGTTCCACAAAAACACTGTTAGAACTAGTAAATAAATTTAGCAAAGTTGCAGGACACAATATCAATACACAAGAATCAGTTGTGTTTCTATATATTAACAATTAAGAATCTAGACAGGTAATTAAGAAAGCAATCCCATTTACAACAGCATCAAAAAGAATAAAATACTTGGGAATAAACTCAGCCAAGGAGGTGAAAGACCTGCACACCAAAAACACAAAATATTGCTGCAATTTTTTAAAAACACACATAAACGGAAAGATATCTTACGTTCATGGATTAGTAGACTTAATTAAAAAATCCATCTTAAAATTCATATGAAATCTCAAGGGACCCCTTAATAGCCACAACATTCTTGAAAAAGAACAAAGGTGGACAGAAAGAATGATTACACAGCATTTGCAGCAACATGGACGGGACTGGAGGAGATTATGCTAAGTGAAATAAATCAAGCACAGAAAGACAATTATCATATGGTTTCACTCATTTATGGAACATAAGAAATAGGAAGATTGGTAGGAGAAGGAAGGGAAGAATGACGGGGAGTAAAGAGAAGGGGGAATGAACCATAAGAAACTGTGGACTCTGGGAAACAAACTGAGGGCTTCATAGGGGAGGGGGGGTGGGGAACGGGATAGGATGGTGATGGTATTAAGGAGGGCACGTATTGCATGGTGCACTGGGTATTATATGCAAACAATGAATCATGGAACATTGCCATCAAAAACTAAGGATATACTGTATGGTGACTAACATAACATAATAAAAAATTATTATAAAAAATAAAATAAAAAATAAAAACTTACCTTAAATTTATAGTAATCAAGGTAGTATAGTACGAGCATAAAGACAGACATATCAATGGAATAGATTAGAGAGCCTAGAAATAAACCCATGTGTAGTCAAATGATTTTCCACAACGGTGCCAAAACTACTTAATGAGGAAGAAACAGTCTTTTTCAACAAATGATGTTGGGAAAACTGGATATCCATATGCAAAAGAATGAAGATGGACTCTTATCTTACAGCATATGCAAACATTAACTCAAAATAGATCAAAGACCTAAACATAGGAGCTAAAACTATGGAACTCTTAGAGAGAAACATAGGGGAAAAGCTTTGTTGGATTTGGCAATGATTTCTTGGATATGATGTCAAAAGCATAGTCAACAAAAGAAAAAATAAATTGGACTACATCAAAATTAAAAGGTTTTATGCATCCAAGAACACTATCATAAGTGAAAAGGCAACTGAGAGAATGGAAAAACATATTTGTAAGTCATATATCTGATAAGCAATTGGTTCAGGAATATATTTAAAAACTCCCACATTTGGATAACAACAAAAATAATCTACTTAAACAACGGGCAAAGGACTTGAACACATATTTCTCCAAAGAAGATATACAAATACCAACAAGAACATGAAGTGATGCTCAACCTCACTAATCATTAGGGAAATGCAAATCACAACTGCAATGAGACACCACTTTACACCCATTAGGGTGGTTATGATAAAAACAAAACAAAACAAACAGAAAATTACAAGAACTTATGAGGATGTGAAGAAACTGGAAACCTTATACGTTGGTGAGAATGCAAAATAGGCAGTTGTTGTAAAAAGGGTATGGTGATTCCTCAGAAAATTACTGGGAATTACCAATATGATCTAGCAATTCCACTTTTGGGAATATACCCCAAAGAAGTGAAAGCAGAGGCTCAAACAAATGTTTATATACTTATGTTCATAACAACATTGTTCACAATAGCCAAAAGGTAGGAACCTTAAGTGTCCCTTGACAGACGAATAAACAAAATGTGACATACATGTACAATTAAAGAGGAAATTCTGACATATGCTACAACATGAATGAACCCTGAATACATTCCACTAAGTAAAATAAGCCAATTACAGAAGGACAAATATTGTCTTATTCCACAATCATATTACCTAGACTAGTCAAATTTGAGGACAGAAAGTACTAAGGTGGCTGCCAGAGGCTGGGTGAAAAAGGGTATGGGGAGTTAAGTGTGTAATGGGTATAGAATTTCAGTTGGGAAGATGATGGTGACAGTTGTACGGCAATGTGAATGTCCTTAGTGCCACTTAAGTGGTATACTTAAAAATGGTAAATTTTGTGTTATGTATGTTTCATCACAATAAAAAATAAGAATCCCCCCAGGTCTTTGATACTGAGTATTTTTCCTCAACCTTATATAATGTACAATGCAAGTGTAGCTTTAAGTTCCTTTATCCAACCAGTTGAACCCCTGAGCCCCTCCACACTGAGACATGATTTCTCAGCACTGTCCACTAGAAATAAAATGTAAGCTACAGGGGCGCCTGGGTGGCTCAGTTAGTTAAGCGTCTGCCTTTCACTCAGGTCAGGATCCTGGAATCCTGGGACCGAGTTCCGCATGGGGCTCCCTGCTCAGCAGGAAGTCTGCTTCTCCCTCTCCCTCTCTTCCTCCCTCCTGCTTGTGCTCTCTGTGTCAAATAAACAAATAAAATCTTAAAAAAAAAAACCCATAAGCTACATATGCAATTTTACATTTTTTAGTAGCCACATTAAAAAACCCCAGTAGAAATTAATTTCAATATTTTATTTAACTTATATCAAAAATATTTCAAAATGTATCAATATAAAAACGAGAATATTTTATATCCTTTTTGTACTCAGTGTATTTTCATGTCTCGGTTTGGATTAGTCACATTTTAAGTGCTCAGTAGACACATGAGGCTAGCGGCTATGTCAATAGACTAGAATCTGTGCTGGTAGGCAGTGTGCTTTTGTGAAGAAGGAAAGGGTTTTAGAGACAGGCAAAGATTTGAAGACAAGGAAACCAGGTTAAAAACAAAGCAGGTCTTTAAAAGGATTCATGTAACTTCGTAAATAGTTTTCCCTTCGATTATAGGAAAACATATAATTGTCAATTTTATGAAATATTTCTGTTTTTAAGTAGTGTTTTCTTTAATGACTCTAATCCAGTAGTTTTCAATCTGGGACATTTCCCCTTCACCAGGAGTGCTTAGGAACTTCTGGAGTTCTGATTGCCACAATAATTAGGGTGGGCTACCAGATTTCAGTTCCCCAGCACCAGGAACGCTAAGTAAGTGTTATATAACCCATGGGACATGTCCACCCAAGAAAGAATTATTCTACTCCAAAAACTAAAGGTTCATCGACTCAACTCTTTCAATAAAGTGTGATATCCCCCTACAGCCTTGTGTGGTGGGATCCTGGAGAATGGTGGACCTGCCAGACCTTGATACTTCTGCTGCCACACACGCAGACTATCAAGGGGACTAATCCAAAAATTCTGGGCAATAACTAGCAGCAAGCCCCAACAATACTGGTGATGGCTAGGGTCAGTTGATGTGGAGAAATAAAACCACGTGAACAATTAGGGTGGAGGTAAGACAAAAACCTACTTTCCTACTCCTGCCCTTGATTTCCATGAGATTAGAGAAAGGTAACCTTTGAGGGAGGAGGAAGGCAGAGGTTCAAGTTGCACATGAATCTTAAGACATCTAAATTGGACATAACTATAAAGAGAGAATTAGGAGTTGAGAAAAGAAAAATAAAATATATGGCAGACCATTCATTTGTTTAATTCAGGTTTTGAAAAGAAATAAACCGAGGCAACTAAATGGAAGCGTTAACTGAGTATTCTAGTTTCTGTTAGGCAGAGGGGGCTAAGATGCCTGTGGCAGAAGCTGATCGAGTCAACTCAGGAAGTTCTAAATTCATATGCTCTCACTTGAGATGAAGATGGCAGTGTCAAGGGCACTCAAACATGAGTGCACTCCTATGGTAGCTCATCCCCAAAGACAGTCGCCAATGAACCAGGATTATGCAGTTCTCTCTGCTTTAATCAGTCTGGTCCTGTAGCTCTCTGCTAATCCATAGGACTTTATAGAAGTGGGGTTAGATTAGAAACGTTGCAGCTTCCAACTTGGTCTGTGGCATGCTTGCTCTAGGAAAAGCCAGATCCATGTATAAAGTCTGGCGACCCTGATATCATCATGCTGATAAGTCCATGCTAGGTAAAGGGAGAGGCAGCATGGAAAGAGAATCCTGGCTATCCTCCAGCTGTCCTAGTCACCCAAGCCCAAGTCCAAAAACATGTGCCCAGCAGACATCTCAGTGCGGCAGCAGGAGACTTCCTCCCGAGCCACTGAACACACAGAACTGTAATAAATTGTTTTTTGAAGCCACTACATTTTAGGGTGGTTTGTTAGACAGCAGAAAATGACCAGAATAATAACTTTAAACCAATTTTTTCTCCAGTTAACATTTATTTAGTGGGGATGGGGACAAATCTTTATTAATAAAAATTATTTACTTTATTTATGTTAATTATAAAGGATTTATTAATCCACTTACTATATATGCTTTTCTGACTAAGAAAATTTAGGGACATATAGGAAGTTAGTATTTTGATAATAAAGTGTTCTCAGTAAACAGCACGAGGTCATGAATTCAGTTTCAGAGTATCTGTAAACTACAGCTGCCAATGTAGACAGCTGTCATCTTTATGTCTCACTGTTGAGAGTGCACCAAGGAATTGTACAAAACTACTTATACTTATTATATCTTTTTTTTAAATAGAGATGTCTGTTTCAGTTTTTTTTATTTTTGTATCTTTCATCTCAAGTACCATTTCACTGGTAATAAGAACAATTTACATCTGTCTAGTTAGATAAGGAGGAAATCTTAGCTGGTATGTATTACTGATTTATTTTAGTGATGCCTCAGGGATCCTTATAGATTTCCTCTCCCTCTGGAAAAATGCTTTCTTTGAGGGCTGATATGAAGCTAACTCCAAACAAAATTATATACCTGTGAGTTAGCTTGAGAAATCTAGGGCTGCCTAAATGCTTAAGGGAATTTGTTAAATAATGGTTATGCAAACCTTCCTCTATCTCAAGTATGTGAAGTTGTTCAGTTAGATCTCTTATCTGAGTCATCAAATTAAGACATTGAAAATTTATGTGGAGTATCAGACACACAAAAAAAGAAGCAAAAGTTTTTCGGTTTAGTGTCTCAAAACAGGCAAATGAATGAATAACCATCCCATAGGTATTGTAAAGATAAGAGAACCTGAAAATATTCCAGCGAGGAAGGAATAACAATAAAAAATTTGTTACACATTATTACTATTATATGAGAGATAAAATGTAATTGATGTTCACAATGGTTTTATATTAGAAAATGTAAAACAGTAAATATGTGAGGATTTGTTACAGTCTGAGAACTTAAAAAACAAAAACATAGTGAGAAGAGAAATGAAAATTGTTTTAAAAAAAAGAACCAAATGGAAATTTTGCAATTGAAATGATAAAATCTGAAATAAAAATTTTACCAGTAGGTGAACAGCAGATTGGTGTTATCAGAAAAGAATCAGCAAACTTGAGGACAGATTCACAGAAATTATCTAACCTGAGAACAGAACAAAAAAGATGGAGAAAAGAATACATAATAGTTTCAGTGAACTGTGGGTCACTAAATGATAAGTGGTCATTATCATGTGTAAGTGTACAATATATGTGCAATTAGAGTCCCAGAAATAAAAGAAAAAGAGAGAGATTGGCAGAAAACACTTGACTACGGCCTACAATTTTCCAAATTTGGTGAAAAAATATTAAATTACAGATGAGAGAAGTTCAGTGAACTACTAGATAATTATTAACAACATCGACCTAGGCAGATTTTAGTCAAACTGCTGGAAACAAAAGATAAAAATAATATCTTCAAAGTAGTCATAGAAAAGACACATTATATATGGAGAACAATACTCCCAAAGCCTGCTAACTTCTCATGAGAATGTGGAGGTCAGCAGACAGTAGAATGGCATTTCGATAGTGCTAAAGAAAATGGCCGTTAACTCAGAATTCTATACTCAGTGCAACTATCTTTCAAAAACAAAAGCAAAATAAAGTTATGTTCAGATAAGCAAAAACTGAGAGTGTTTATGGACAGAATCCTGCCTTGCAACAAGTGCCAAAGGAAGTTCTTCAGGCTAAAGGGAGATGACCCCAGACGGAAACACCAGCCTACGGACAGCAGCCAACAACACCAGAAACAATAAACATGCGGGCAGATGGAAAAGAGTATGTTCTTCTCTTTGTCTTACTGGTAAAAAGACAACTGAGGGTTTAATGCAGAAATTACAACACGGTATTGGGAACTTTATAACACGCAGATAGACAGAAATTCATTAGCACAAAGGATGCCAGCATGGGGGTGGGACAGACAGAATTATAAAGTTGAAGGATCCTTATATTTATGTGAAATGGTCCAATTATAACTCCAGATAGTTAAGATCGAATACTGTAATCCCTAGAGGAGCCACTAAAGAAAAGTAAAATTGAATTTTTTTTTTTTTTTTACTGACTCAAAGGGAGGCAGGAAATGAGGAAAAAACAAGAGGGAAAATATAGAATGAATAGAAAACAAATAGCTAAATGATAGAACTACAACAAACTGTTTTAAGAATTATTAGATATCAATGGACTAAACATTCCATTTACAAGGCAGAGTCTTGTTTTTGGGAGACAATTCTCTGTAAATATTTTATATTTGTGCACAGCCCAGGTCCTCTGAACGAAGGTATTCACAGCCAAGTTAAAAGTGTTTGTACAAAGAGACATTCCAGGATAGTAAAGCTTAGAGAGCTCTCCCTTCCTGGAGACGGGAGTAAAGATAGAGATCTCTCCCTCCCTTCTCCAGAGAGTGCTTATGTTGCAGAGTAAAGATAAGGTTTCTTCCTCTCTAGGGGGCAAGATGGGCGGGAGCCTTATGTAAGATCCGGGTTTCCACATTTTATGGTTACTAGACTGTAATGAACTAGTTCTCACTCTGTGCAGGAACCATCTGGCCCTCACTGCATTGCCCTTTGGGGACTGGAGTTTAGGAAACTGACAAAAGATGAAGCAAACACAGAACCAAAGGGAGAAACCGATGAATCCATGATCATAGTTGCATATTGTAATATCTCTCTCAATAATAGAACAATCAGATAAAAAATAGCAGTAGTACAGAAGATTTGAACAAAACTATCAACTACCTTGACCTTGTTGATATTTATAGAACAACTATTTATACCCAACAATTGCAATATACATTCTTTTTAAGTACAACATAAGAAATCTTATATTGGGCCATAAAACAAATATCATTGAATTTCATAAGACTTAAATCTTTCAGAAGATGCTCTCTGATCAAAACAGATTTAAATCAGAAGTCAATTATAATATCTAGAAAAGCTCAATAACTGGAAATTTTAAAAAACATATTTCTAAATAAGCTACAGCTCAAAAAAGAAATCAAAAGGGAAGTAGCAAAGCGTTTTAAACTACATGAAAATGAAAACTCAGCATACCAAATTTATTAACTGCAGTTGTTCAGAGGGAAAATTATAACCTTAAATGCCTATAGTGGGAAAGGAGAAGTTTAAAATCAATGATTCTTGTTCCTACCTTAAGAAGCTAGAAGATGCGCACATTTATTCTAAAGTAAGAAGAAAGAAACTAATAAAAATAAAAGAAGAAACTAATGAAACAGTAAACTAAAAAATAGAGCCCACACAGACTAAAGTTGTATATGAAAATTTTAGTAAAATTGATAAGCTCCTACCAAGAATGATGAAAGAAAAAAAGCAAACAAAAATGATCATTATCATGAATGAAAGACAGGATATCACTACAAATACCATAGACATTAAAAGAATAATGTGAACAACTTTATGCTAATAAATTCAACAACTTAGATAAAATGGACCAATTTCTTGAAAGAATCAACTTACCAAAACTGACAAAGAAAAATAAAATGTGAAAAACTCTGTATTTATTAATGAAATTAATTTATAATTAGCAAGCTTCCTACAAAGAAAACTCCAGGTTCGGATATTTTATTATCTTTTGTCAAACATTTAAAGGAGAAATAACAATCATACAACCTTTTTTCAAATATAGATGTGGAGGAAACATTTCCCCAACATATTTTATAAGGCCTATATAACCCTGATTTCCAAACCTGACAAAGATATTACAAGGAATTTATAGACCAACATCTCTCAAACATTACACAAAAATCCTTCACAAAATATTAGCAAATAAAATCCATCAGTTTATTAAAAAACTCCATTATCATTACTCCATATCATTACCAAATGAGAGCTACCCCTGGAAGGCAAGGTTGACTTGACATATCAAAATTAATCAGTGAAATTAACCACACTGACCAAATAAAGGAGAACAAGTATATGATAATATTTAACACAAGTTCATGATAAGAACTCTGAGCAAACTAGGAATGAAAGGAAACTTCCTCAATCTAATGAAGGCATCTACCCAAATCCGTAGCTAGCAGGATAGTTAACAGTAAAATAGTTAATACTTCCCTTCAAAGGGATAGAAGGCGAAAAAGCTCACTCATATTGCTTCTATTCCTCATTACACTGGAGCTCCTAGAAAGTTCAATAAGGCCAACATAAAAGTAAAAGGCATATCAACTGGAAAGATAGGTGTTAATTTATTTGCAAATGACCTGATTATACAAATGGAATATGCTAAGGAATTTAGAACTAATGAGTGGATTTAACAAGCTCTCGGAATACAAGGTCAATATAGAAAAATCAATTGTATTTCTACATATAACAATGGAAAATGAAATTTAAATAAATCCATCTACAACAGCATCACAGAAAATGAAATGCCTAAGTTACATAACAAAAGACATGTAAGAACTTTCCAATAAAAACCAGAAAATACAGCTAAGAGAAATTACACACACATACAAAGAGGAAAGAGGAAAGGAGAAATATACTAGTTCATGGATTTCATGTATTACAAGACTCAATACTGTTATGATATTAATTCTCCCTAAATGATCTGTATATTCATTACAATCCCACTCAAAACCAGGCAGGTTTATTTGTATGGAAAACCAAAAATACCTAGAATAGGCAAAACAATCTTGAATTAAAACAAAACTGGAGGGTGTGCACTATCTTATTTCACTATAAAACAGTGGTTCTCAACTGGGGGCAATTTTGCCCCTTTCCCTCTCAGTGAACGTTTGGCAATGTCTGGAAACATTTTTAATTGCCACCACTGGGGTGTGCTGCTGGTATCTAGTAGGCAGAGGCCAGGATGCTGCTAAACATCTTAAAATACACAGGTAGTCCCCCATAACAAAGAATGCTCTTACCCAAAACGTTAACAGTGCTGTGGACAGTTTCTGACATAATGCCACAATAATCAAGGCAGTGTAGTATTGGTATAAGAATAAATAGACCAATGGAATATGATACAGAATGCAGAAATAAACCCTCACATATGCTGATTTTTGAAAAAGGAGGCAAAGCCTCTAAATGTGGAAAGGAATTTTTTTCCCCAACAAATGCTGCTGGAACAACTAAATCAACTTAAAAAAAAAAAAGGAAACTCAACCTTACATAACACCACATACAAATAATTGAGATAGATGATAAACTTAAACCTAAAAGCTAAAAGTATAAACTTTCCAGAAGAAAACAAGAAAACACTTCACAATCTTGGGGTAGCCAAATGTCTTAGGGAGTTCAGAAGAAGCACTAACTACAGAAAAAAAATTGACAAACTATACTTCATCAAAACTTAAAACCACTTTTTGAAAGATTTCGTTAAGAAAATAAAAAGGCAGGCCACAGATTGGAAGAAAATACTTGCAATAGATATCTCTGACAAAGGAACTACATCCAGAATATATAAAAGAATCTTACAACTTGAAGACAAATTATCCAATTAAAAATGGACAAAATATTTGAATAGAGATGTCACAAAAATCACAAAAAAATCGCTAATAAGGGAAGTGCAAATTAAAACCATTTCATACCTACTATACGGCTAAAATGAAAAAGACTGAGTGGGAAAGTTATGAAGCAACTGAGAACTCATGTACATGTACATTTCTGGTGGGTAAAATAGTCCTCTTGGGAAGCTTTTTGAAGTTTCATATATGGAAAACATACATGTGCCCTAGGATCTAGCAATTCTACCTTTACTCAGGGAAAATGAAACATATGTCCATAAAAAGATGTCTTACTAACTGATTCTCTCATGTTTTACAATTTCAGCTTGAGTTAACTTTCAGCCAGCAGCTTTATTAATAGCCCCCAATTAGAACAACCTAAAGTCCATCAATAGGAGAATGGATAAACAAATTATGATACATCCTTACAATGCAATAACCCTCAGCAATAAAAAAAAGTATGAACTACTGATGTATGTAATGACATGAATAAATCTCAATATTAGTGAAAGAGACCATTAACAAACGTGTAGGAACTGGCAAAACTGATTCTGATGATAGCAATTAGAACAGTGGTTCCTGAGGGGTGGAGACTGACTAAAGGGATTTGAAGGTATATGCAAGGGAATGATAGTGACAAACCATGGAGTAAGAAGCTCAGTTTGAAAAGAAGTGAGAATAAGAGAGATAGGAACAACAAAGAAAGGATGATAAGAGAAATGGACTGGGATGGGGTCTTACAATTGCTAAACTCACGTTACTAGAGGAAGAGACATGGAGAGATAGGAGGTATAGATCAGAGATTGAGATTCCTGAAACTGAAATTTTTGAGATGGAGGAATAATTGGTAGTAGCTGAGGTGAGATGCCACTGAATGGGTGAAGTTCAAGAAAATGAAGATACTGAAATTATAAAGAACGATCACTGGAATAGCGGTAAGGAGGCAAGAAGAGCCAGGTGCTAAAACTTTCAAGCAATGACACAGAGGATCTATAGATCACTGTAATAATGAGAGGTACTGGTGAACAGTATAGTTAGATAGCATATGTTTTAAAAGAGCCTGGGGACCAGGGAAACCTCTGCCCACTTTGGCCCACATCTACTTTAGCTCTGGCTATCCCACCAGGGTAGCCACAGCATAGATTGCCCTGGAACCCCCAGCCCATGCCAGCCATAGCTCCAGTCAGCCAGCCAAAGTCACATCTACACAAGGGACAATGATACACAAAACCATTCCTCCAGGTTTAGGAAAATTAGATGTTCTACCTATTTCATAGAAACAAACACAGAAAGTCAAGCAAAATGAAGACAAAGGAATATGCTTCAAATAACAAGACAAAAACCTCAGAAAAAGAACTAAACAAAATGGAGATAACAAATCTACCTGATAAAGAGTTCAAAGTAATAGTCATCAAGATGCTCACCACATTGGAGAGAAAAATGGATGAACTCAGTGAAAACTTTAACAAACAGATAGAAAATATTAAAAAGACCAAATCAAGAATCAAAACATACAATAACTGAAATGAAAAAATAACACTAGAAGGAATCAACAGATTAGAGGATACAGAAGAATGGATGAGCAATGTGGAAGACAAAGTACTGGAAAACAAAACACCCAAGCTGAACAGCAAAAAGAAAAGGAAGAAAAAAAAAAGATAGGTTAAAGGATCTCTTGGACAACATTAAGCAAACGAATATTTGCATCATAGGGATCTCGTAAGGAAAAGAGAGAAGGGGCAGAAAGCTTATTTGAAGAAATAATAGCTGAAAACTTCCTAACCTGGGGAAGGAAACAGACATCCAGGTTCAGGAAGCACAGAGAATTCCAGACGAGATGAACCCACAGAAGTCTACACCATGATGCATAATAATTAAAATGCCAAAGATTAAAGACCAAGAGAGAATTTTAAAAGCAGCAAAAGAGAAGAAACTAATTATGTACAAGGGAAACCCCATAAGTCTGTCAGCTGATTTTTTCAACAGAAACTTTGCAGGCCAGAAGAGTGACATGATATATTCAAAGCGCTAAAAGGAAAAACCCTAGAACTTAGAATACTCTACTTGGCAAGGTTATCATTCAGAATTGAAGGAGAGATAAAGAGTTTCCCAGACAAACAAAAATTAAAGGAGTTCATCACCAGTAACCTGGCCTTACAATAAATGTGAAAGGGATTACTTTTAGTGGAAAAGAAAATACCATAATTAGAAGAAAAGCTATAAAAAGAAATAATATCAAGAGTAAAAGGAAACATACAGTAAAGGTAATAGAGCAATCACTTGTAAAGCTAGTATGACAGTTAAAAGACAAAAGTAGTAAAATCAATTATATCTAAAAAATAAAGGGGACTCACAAAATAAAAAGGATGTAAAATATGACAACATTTACATTAAACATGGAGAAGGAAGTAAAAATGAAGTTCTTTTACAATGTGTTTGAACTTAAGTGACATCAACTTAATATAGACTACTATGTACTTAGGATGTTATATGTGAATCTCACAGTAACCACAAGCCGAAAACCTATAATAGAGACAAAAAATAAAGAGAAAGAAAGCCAAGCATAACACTGAAGAAAGTCCTCAATCACAAGGAAAGAAGGCAAAAGAGGAAAGGAACAGAGGACATAAAAACAGCTAGAAAACAATGAACAAAATGGCAATAAGTACATGTCTATCAATGATAAAATGTAAATTGTCTAAATGCTCCAGTCAAAAGATACAGGAGGGGTCTCCAAGGGAGAAAGAGGACTGAGGAGTGAGGGTTCACTGCCTCCTCTTTGTGCTGTGGGGCCAGTTCTTTCACAGGGGAAGGTTTTATCAAGTGTGAATATCCATTTCCCCTCCCGACCAGTGTCAAGAGCATATGATGGTGCTGACCTGCGGGTGTAGCTCAAAGGACTTGAGACCTGGAGTTCTTGGGGAGGACAGACAGACCTCACCATCTCCAGCTGAGGAAGACACATTTCCATTTAGACTAGTCCCATGTCAAGGGCTCAGAAGCAGGCCTTGGCCAGTGTGGCTGGAGCAGCCTGGGGTGTGCTGTGTAAGACACAGGAGAAGAGACAGTTCGAGCCATCGTGCAGCCATCTAGGACAAGCCTCAAACTAAAAGTCAGTGTGGGAGCCTGGGAAGATGGTAGAGTAGGAGGATCTCCACAGCTCACCTCATCCCACAGATACACCTTGGCAGCACCACCTCAGTCAGTCAACTAACCTAGAAACTCACCCAAAGACTGGCAGAACAGACTCTCCACAGTCAACGGTAGAGACGAGGCCACATCAAAAAGGGTAGAGGGGTGGAGATGTGGTCAGTAGCCAAACTCCCAGGGAGATTAACCACAAATGGAAGGGACACCACAAGCCCGAAGAAGGGAGAGAAAAAGACCCCACACCAGGTACCCCAGACACAGGGGCCCTGTGCTGGGAAGACAAATCCCTGTAACATTTGGCCTTGAAAACCAGTGGGGCTTCACTTCTTGAGATTTTACAATCAGTGGGGCTTAACTCCATTGCCTTTAAAACCAGTGAGCTTAGCTCTGGGAGAGCCAGAAGGCGACAGGGAACGGAGTGTCTGCCTTGAAGAAACAGCATAACAAACCACCTCACTGAGATACCGCACAGAAGCAGCAGTTTGAAGAGTACCTAGGGCGGACACGAAGGAGATTTATTTACTAATCCCAGAGGTTGGTGGAGGGGAGGGAATCTTTAGGACACTTCTCCAAGAACAAAAGAGCTGGCAGAAAACTGAACAGCTACATGCAAAAGAATGAAACTGGACCACTTTCTTACATTATACACAGAAATAAACTCAAAATGGTTTAAAGACCTAAATGTCAGACTTGAAACCATAAACCTCCTAAAAGAAAACACAGGCAATAATCTCTTGGCCATTAACTTAGCAACATTTTTCAAGATATGCCTCCTTAGGCAAGAAAAACAAAAGCAAAAATAAACTATTGGGACTACATCTTTGGTAAAAAAATCTTTGGCACACTGAAGGAAACCACTGACAGAATGAAAAGGCAATCTACTGAATGGGAGAAGATATTTGCAAAATGATATATCTGATAAGGGCTGAAGAGTCAAAATAAATAACTTACACCACTCAACACTAAAAAATTAAACAATCCATTAAAAATGGTTAGAGGACCTGAATAGACATTTTCCCAAAAGGACACACAGATGGCCAATAGGCACATGAAAAGATGCTCAACATCATCAAGGAAATGAAAATCAAAACTACAATGAGATATCACCTTACACCTGACAGAATGGCCAATATCCAAACCGCAAGAAACAAGTGTTGGTGAGGATGTGGAGAAAAAGGAACCCCCACGCACTGTTGGCAGGAATGCAAACTGGTGCAGCCACTGTGGAAAACAGTACGGAGGTTCCTCAAAAGGTTAAAAATAGAAATATCCTATGATTCAATAATTCTGCTACTGGGCATCTACTTAAAGAAAACAAAACATTGGTGTGCCTGAGTGGCTCAATTGGCTAAGTGTCTGCTTTCAGCTCAGGGCATGATCCCAGGGGCCTGGGATTGAGTCCCATGTCAGGCTCCTTCTTCAGGGAGTCTGCTTCTCCATCTCCCTTTGCCCCTGCTCCTGCTGTCTCTCTGTCTCTCTCTCTTGCTCTCTCAAATAAATAAAATTCTTAAAAAAGAAAATAAAACATTAATTATGCACCCCTATTTTTACTGCAGCATTATTTACAATAGCCAAGATATGGAAGCAACCTCAGTATCTATTGATAGAGGAATGGATAAAGTTGTGTTTGTTCTGCTTATCATCTATCTATCTACACACACACACACACACACACACACACACACACACACACACACTGGGATATTAACCATAAAAAGGAATGAGATCTTGCCATCAGTGACAATACAGATGGAGCTAGAGGGTGTTATGCTAAGTGAAATAAGTCAGACTGAGAAAGACAAAAACCATATGATTTCACCCATATGTGGAATCTAAAAAAAAAAAGAAAGAAAAAAGAAACAAACAAAGCAGAAACAGATCCATAAATACAGAGAAAAAAACTGGTAGATGCCAGAGGGGAGGGAATGGGGAGATGGGCAAAATGGGTGGAGGGCTGTGGGAGGCACAGAATTCTAGTTATGGAATGAATAAGTCAGGAGGATGGAAGGCACAGCATAGGGAAGAGAGTCAATGACACTGTGACGGTGTTGTATGGGGACAAATGGCAGCTTCAGTTGTGGTGAGCACAAGGTATAGAGATGTCCAATCCTTATGTTGTACACTTAAAACTAATGTAACATTGTGTATGTCGACTACACTTCAAAGAAAAAAAAAGTTAAAAAAAGAAAAAGACCTGATGGATTTTAAAGAAAAGAGAACCATGGTTAGAAGTGACAATGAGGAGGGGCGCCTGGGTAGCGCAGTCGTTAAGCGTCTGCCTTCGGCTCAGGGTGTGAAAGATGTTTAACAAATAATTGCTGAATGAACGCTTGACCATATGTCAACTTCCAATATAATCAGAGCATGTTTAACAGCGATTATGTATTATCTTGACTTACTATTATCTGCTGGGGATATAACAGTAAGCAATACAGATGTGGTCTATGCAGTTATTTATAATCTAATGAAGCAAGCTAACAAAACCAAGTAAGTGGTTATAGATGCTATGAAGTAAATTAAAAAAGAAAAACAAAACTCTAGTGCAAGACAGAGAGCCAAGGGAACTCACTTTAAATAAGGTGAAAGGGAATATTTCTCTGGGAACATGACATTTAAGATAAAAAATTCAGAATAAGGCCAGTCATGAAAAGAAGTGGGTGGGGGAAAAGTGCTCTAGGTAGAAGAAATAGCATGCCAAGGTTCTGAGTTGCGGGGGTGAGGTGGGGGGGAGAAATTAGCATTTTGAGAAAATGAAAATAATACCAGTTCAGCAAAGTTTGAGGCAATGAAGAATAATGAATCTCTAAAGCTAACATGTAATGTTTTCCTTGCTATAACCAGAGAGTGATTTTGATAGTGAGTTATCATGACTATTATCTCATATTGTTCTCTGGGCTCAAATGTATATAGAAAGTAATAATAATTTCACATAGTACTTTCCAGGACCATAGGAAAGAAAGTGTGTGCTAGATTGAATAAAATTAAACCAGGGATGGAACGTGACCAAGAAGCAGAAGCTTTTGCTCCTAAACTCAGTGATGGGCCTAATAATAAAAAAGTTTTAATAAGCAATTGTAGACATGACTGATATAGT